>NW_026645692.1:0-76592 GCF_949987535.1 Balaenoptera acutorostrata | reverse complement strand
CGGTGTGTTCTGAAACATCTAAAAAACACAGCTTGGAGAGCATAGGGCACTTCCACTCATGGGCGTATAAATTGGGAAAACTAAAAATCAGCAAGACACAGGCACCCCAAAGTTTAGGGCTGCTCTGTTGACAAGAACCCCCACTTCATTACACCTTAAATATCCTAGGAAAGAGAAAAATGGATAAAGAAGTGGTGGTCCTCATGTACAATGGAATATCACTCAGCCATGAAATCCACGTCATAAGGCTAGTAGCAGCACGATGAGTGGATTTAGGTACGACGATTCTAAGTGAAATAAGTCACACAGAAAAAGACACTTATCATAAGATATCACTTAGAGAGGGAATGTAAAAACCGCTACACTTGAACTGAATTACAAAACAGAACAGAGTCACACGTTCAGAAAACACACTATGGCTGCTGAACGGGAAAGGTGAGGTGGGGTGATGCATAAAACAAGGGTTTCAAATTAGCTCAGATACCGTTCCATAAACCCAATATGTAAGAGACAAGACCTATTCCTTTTTCAGTGAACTGGACTCAACACCCCCTATTCACCGCACAAGAATATATCTGACTAGTAAGAATCTTCAAACCTATGTATTGATATCTCTCTGTAAGTGAGTCAAGGGGGTGTAAAGCGGCATAAACACAGCCGTGAAAAGCAGCTAAACCCCATTATAAAAATAAATTACTCTTCAAAACCCGTGAAACAAAGACAGTGAAAGAGAGAGAAATTCTTACAAAATTCGTTCAGGGGCTGTGATGCAACCTGGATTGACCATATCTAGACCCACAGCTGATTGAGACATAAGGGTGGACACTCTTGGGGCTGAGAGGTTCGGTGAGGTTGGGTGAGCCAACGCAGACCCTTTCAAGTAATACTGCATGGTACCCATCCCATGGGTCCCAAATCTCCAGGTTCAAGGGCATCTTCCTACGTCGAAAACAGGCATGAGAAACCCAGAAGATGGTACACCGTGTGATCGGGAAAGGTTTCTAAAACGCACCTCATTTCTCATCTCCTTTGCTCGGGTTCGCCATTCCAGCCGATTTACTAGCCATCTCCCTCCTTGGAGAATCAGCACCTTTAACCTCCTGTTCCGTACAGGTTGCAATTTGTCCTGAGGATGAACGGGAAGAGGGGGAACCAATGAGAGACTAGCTCTAGGTGTTGGGACAGGCACAGGTCACTCTATTTTCCCATCAGGAAGAAGAATTAAGCACAAGCTCAGCCTGCCCCCCAGAACCAGAAGAGGGCCTGAAGCAATCCTGCGCTTTGGCGGCCAGCTCCCAAAAAAGCGAGTTGAAAAATGGAGCTCAGGGGCACTGCAATTCACAAACCTGCAGAGTTTTAAATGATACCTCTCGTCCACAAATATATTAAGGGAAGGCAACGAAGAGGCTTTGAAAGCAAGGCAGAATTGCAGGAAACAGATTTCAGGAGGTAGATTCGAATCGCCTTGAAAGCACATGAAAAGCGGCAAAACGTGGACAATGATGCCCTTGGCCAAAAAGGGCGTATGCGTTTTTTCCTGAATATATTCAGGAAAAAACGCATACGCCCTTTTTGGCCAACCAAGCAACCTGGAAAGGCCAATCAGCGCTCCAAAGAAGTCTCGCTTCCCAGCGGGCAAAAGGGCCATGCGGAAAAAAGTGTCCAAACCAGAAATGCAGGACCGGCCATGGAGAAATGGGAGCCTTGCTACGCTGATGGGTGGGATGTAACTTGCCAACAGCCACTCTGGAGAAGTGTATGGTGTGTTCTGAAACATCTAAAAAACACAGCTTGGAGAGCATAGGGCACTTCCACTCATGGGCGTATAAATTGGGAAAACTAAAAATCAGCAAGACACAGGCACCCCAAAGTTTAGGGCTGCTCTGTTGACAAGAACCCCCACTTCATTACACCTTAAATATCCTAGGAAAGAGAAAAATGGATAAAGAAGTTGTGGTCCTCATGTACAATGGAATATCACTCAGCCATGAAATCCACGTCATAAGGCTAGTAGCAGCACGATGAGTGGATTTAGGTACGACGATTCTAAGTGAAATAAGTCACACAGAAAAAGACACTTATCATAAGATATCACTTAGAGAGGGAATGTAAAAACCGCTACACTTGAACTGAATTACAAAACAGAACAGAGTCACACGTTCAGAAAACACACTATGGCTGCTGAACGGGAAAGGTGAGGTGGGGTGATGCATAAAACAAGGGTTTCAAATTAGCTCCGATACCGTTCCATAAACCCAATATGTAAGAGACAAGACCTATTCCTTTTTCAGTGAACTGGACTCAACACCCCCTATTCACCGCACAAGAATATATCTGTCGAGTAAGAATCTGCAAACCTATGTATTGATATCTCTCTGTAAGTGAGTCAAGGGGGTGTAAAGCGGCATAAACACAGCCGTGAAAAGCAGCTAAACCCCATTATAAAAATAAATTACTTTTCAAAACCCGTGAAACAAAGGCAGTGAAAGAGAGAGAAATTCTTACAAAATTCGTTCAGGGGCTGTGATGCAACCTGGATTGACCATATCTAGACCCACAGCTGATTGAGACATAAGGGTGGACACTCTTGGGGCTGAGAGGTTCGGTGAGGTTGGGTGAGCCAACGCAGACCCTTTCAAGTAATACTGCATGGTACCCATCCCATGGGTCCCAAATCTCCAGGTTCAAGGGCATCTTCCTACGTCGAAAACAGGCATGAGAAACCCAGAAGATGGTACACCGTGTGATCGGGAAAGGTTTCTAAAACGCACCTCATTTCTCATCTCCTTTGCTCGGGTTCGCCATTCCAGCCGATTTACTAGCCATCTCCCTCCTTGGAGAATCAGCACCTTTAACCTCCTGTTCCGTACAGGTTGCAATTTGTCCTGAGGATGAACGGGAAGAGGGGGAACCAATGAGAGACTAGCTCTAGGTGTTGGGACAGGCACAGGTCACTCTATTTTCCCATCAGGAAGAAGAATTAAGCACAAGCTCAGCCTGCCCCCCAGAACCAGAAGAGGGCCTGAAGCAATCCTGCGCTTTTGCGGCCAGCTCCCAAAAAAGCGAGTTGAAAAATGGAGCTCAGGGGCACTGCAATTCACAAACCTGCAGAGTTTTAAATGATACCTCTCGTCCACAAATATATTAAGGGAAGGCAACGAAGAGGCTTTGAAAGCAAGGCAGAATTGCAGGAAACAGATTTCAGGAGGTAGATTCGAATCGCCTTGAAAGCACATGAAAAGCGGCAAAACGTGGACAATGATGCCCTTGGCCAAAAAGGGCGTATGCGTTTTTTCCTGAATATATTCAGGAAAAAACGCATACGCCCTTTTTGGCCAACCAAGCAACCTGGAAAGGCCAATCAGCGCTCCAAAGAAGTCTCGCTTCCCAGCGGGCAAAAGGGCCATGCGGAAAAAAGTGTCCAAACCAGAAATGCAGGACCGGCCATGGAGAAATGGGAGCCTTGCTACGCTGATGGGTGGGATGTAAATTGCCAACAGCCACTCTGGAGAAGTGTACGGTGTGTTCTGAAACATCTAAAAAACACAGCTTGGAGAGCATAGGGCACTTCCACTCATGGGCGTATAAATTGGGAAAACTAAAAATCAGCAAGACACAGGCACCCCAAAGTTTAGGGCTGCTCTGTTGACAAGAACCCCCACTTCATTACACCTTAAATATCCTAGGAAAGAGAAAAATGGATAAAGAAGTGGTGGTCCTCATGTACAATGGAATATCACTCAGCCATGAAATCCACGTCATAAGGCTAGTAGCAGCACGATGAGTGGATTTAGGTACGACGATTCTAAGTGAAATAAGTCACACAGAAAAAGACACTTATCATAAGATATCACTTAGAGAGGGAATGTAAAAACCGCTACACTTGAACTGAATTACAAAACAGAACAGAGTCACACGTTTAGAAAACACACTATGGCTGCTGAACGGGAAAGGTGAGGTGGGGTGATGCATAAAACAAGGGTTTCAAATTAGCTCAGATACCGTTCCATAAACCCAATATGTAAGAGACAAGACCTATTCCTTTTTCAGTGAACTGGACTCAACACCCCCTATTCACCGCACAAGAATATATCTGACTAGTAAGAATCTTCAAACCTATGTATTGATATCTCTCTGTAAGTGAGTCAAGGGGGTGTAAAGCGGCATAAACACAGCCGTGAAATGCAGCTAAACCCCATTATAAAAATAAATTACTTTTCAATACCCGTGAAACAAAGACAGTGAAAGAGAGAGAAATTCTTACAAAATTCGTTCAGGGGCTGTGATGCAACCTGGATTGACCATATCTAGACCCACAGCTGATTGAGACATAAGGGTGGACACTCTTGGGGCTGAGAGGTTCGGTGAGGTTGGGTGAGCCAACGCAGACCCTTTCAAGTAATACTGCATGGTACCCATCCCATGGGTCCCAAATCTCCAGGTTCAAGGGCATCTTCCTACGTCGAAAACAGGCATGAGAAACCCAGAAGATGGTACACCGTGTGATCGGGAAAGGTTTCTAAAATGCACCTCATTTCTCATCTCCTTTGCTCGGGTTCGCCATTCCAGCCGATTTACTAGCCATCTCCCTCCTTGGAGAATCAGCACCTTTAACCTCCTGTTCCGTACAGGTTGCAATTTGTCCTGAGGATGAACGGGAAGAGGGGGAACCAATGAGAGACTAGCTCTAGGTGTTGGGACAGGCACAGGTCACTCTATTTTCCCATCAGGAAGAAGAATTAAGCACAAGCTCAGCCTGCCCCCCAGAACCAGAAGAGGGCCTGAAGCAATCCTGCGCTTTTGCGGCCAGCTCCCAAAAAAGCGAGTTGAAAAATGGAGCTCAGGGGCACTGCAATTCACAAACCTGCAGAGTTTTAAATGATACCTCTCGTCCACAAATATATTAAGGGAAGGCAACGAAGAGGCTTTGAAAGCAAGGCAGAATTGCAGGAAACAGATTTCAGGAGGTAGATTCGAATCGCCTTGAAAGCACATGAAAAGCGGCAAAACGTGGACAATGATGCCCTTGGCCAAAAAGGGCGTATGCGTTTTTTCCTGAATATATTCAGGAAAAAACGCATACGCCCTTTTTGGCCAACCAAGCAACCTGGAAAGGCCAATCAGCGCTCCAAAGAAGTCTCGCTTCCCAGCGGGCAAAAGGGCCATGCGGAAAAAAGTGTCCAAACCAGAAATGCAGGACCGGCCATGGAGAAATGGGAGCCTTGCTACGCTGATGGGTTGGATGTAACTTGCCAACAGCCACTCTGGAGAAGTGTACGGTGTGTTCTGAAACTTCTAAAAAACACAGCTTGGAGAGCATAGGGCACTTCCACTCATGGGCGTATAAATTGGGAAAACTAAAAATCAGCAAGACACAGGCACCCCAAAGTTTAGGGCTGCTCTGTTGACAAGAACCCCCACTTCATTACACCTTAAATATCCTAGGAAAGAGAAAAATGGATAAAGAAGTGGTGGTCCTCATGTACAATGGAATATCACTCAGCCATGAAATCCACGTCATAAGGCTAGTAGCAGCACGATGAGTGGATTTAGGTACGACGATTCTAAGTGAAATAAGTCACACAGAAAAAGACACTTATCATAAGATATCACTTAGAGAGGGAATGTAAAAACCGCTACACTTGAACTGAATTACAAAACAGAACAGAGTCACACGTTCAGAAAACACACTATGGCTGCTGAACGGGAAAGGTGAGGTGGGGTGATGCATAAAACAAGGGTTTCAAATTAGCTCAGATACCGTTCCATAAACCCAATATGTAAGAGACAAGACCTATTCCTTTTTCAGTGAACTGGACTCAACACCCCCTATTCACCGCACAAGGATATATCTGACTAGTAAGAATCTTCAAACCTATGTATTGATATCTCTCTGTAAGTGAGTCAAGGGGGTGTAAAGCGGCATAAACACAGCCGTGAAAAGCAGCTAAACCCCATTATAAAAATAAATTACTTTTCAAAACCCGTGAAACAAAGACAGTGAAAGAGAGAGAAATTCTTACAAAATTCGTTCAGGGGCTGTGATGCAACCTGGATTGACCATATCTAGACCCACAGCTGATTGAGACATAAGGGTGGACACTCTTGGGGCTGAGAGGTTCGGTGAGGTTGGGTGAGCCAACGCAGACCCTTTCAAGTAATACTGCATGGTACCCATCCCATGGGTCCCAAATCTCCAGGTTCAAGGGCATCTTCCTACGTCGAAAACAGGCATGAGAAACCCAGAAGATGGTACACCGTGTGATCGGGAAAGGTTTCTAAAACGCACCTCATTTCTCATCTCCTTTGCTCGGGTTCGCCATTCCAGCCGATTTACTAGCCATCTCCCTCCTTGGAGAATCAGCACCTTTAACCTCCTGTTCCGTACAGGTTGCAATTTGTCCTGAGGATGAACGGGAAGAGGGGGAACCAATGAGAGACTAGCTCTAGGTGTTGGGACAGGCACAGGTCACTCTATTTTCCCATCAGGAAGAAGAATTAAGCACAAGCTCAGCCTGGCCCCCAGAACCAGAAGAGGGCCTGAAGCAATCCTGCGCTTTTGCGGCCAGCTCCCAAAAAAGCGAGTTGAAAAATGGAGCTCAGGGGCACTGCAATTCACAAACCTGCAGAGTTTTAAATGATACCTCTCGTCCACAAATATATTAAGGGAAGGCAACGAAGAGGCTTTGAAAGCAAGGCAGAATTGCAGGAAACAGATTTCAGGAGGTAGATTCGAATCGCCTTGAAAGCACATGAAAAGCGGCAAAACGTGGACAATGATGCCCTTGGCCAAAAAGGGCGTATGCGTTTTTTCCTGAATATATTCAGGAAAAAACGCATACGCCCTTTTTGGCCAACCAAGCAACCTGGAAAGGCCAATCAGCGCTCCAAAGAAGTCTCGCTTCCCAGCGGGCAAAAGGGCCATGCGGAAAAAAGTGTCCAAACCAGAAATGCAGGACCGGCCATGGAGAAATGGGAGCCTTGCTACGCTGATGGGTGGGATGTAAATTGCCAACAGCCACTCTGGAGAAGTGTACGGTGTGTTCTGAAACATCTAAAAAACACAGCTTGGAGAGCATAGGGCACTTCCACTCATGGGCGTATAAATTGGGAAAACTAAAAATCAGCAAGACACAGGCACCCCAAAGTTTAGGGCTGCTCTGTTGACAAGAACCCCCACTTCATTACACCTTAAATATCCTAGGAAAGAGAAAAATGGATAAAGAAGTGGTGGTCCTCATGTACAATGGAATATCACTCAGCCATGAAATCCACGTCATAAGGCTAGTAGCAGCACGATGAGTGGATTTAGGTACGACGATTCTAAGTGAAATAAGTCACACAGAAAAAGACACTTATCATAAGATATCACTTAGAGAGGGAATGTAAAAACCGCTACACTTGAACTGAATTACAAAACAGAACAGAGTCACACGTTCAGAAAACACACTATGGCTGCTGAACGGGAAAGGTGAGGTGGGGTGATGCATAAAACAAGGGTTTCAAATTAGCTCAGATACCGTTCCATAAACCCAATATGTAAGAGACAAGACCTATTCCTTTTTCAGTGAACTGGACTCAACACCCCCTATTCACCGCACAAGAATATATCTGACTAGTAAGAATCTTCAAACCTATGTATTGATATCTCTCTGTAAGTGAGTCAAGGGGGTGTAAAGCGGCATAAACACAGCCGTGAAAAGCAGCTAAACCCCATTATAAAAATAAATTACTCTTCAAAACCCGTGAAACAAAGACAGTGAAAGAGAGAGAAATTCTTACAAAATTCGTTCAGGGGCTGTGATGCAACCTGGATTGACCATATCTAGACCCACAGCTGATTGAGACATAAGGGTGGACACTCTTGGGCTGAGAGGTTCGGTGAGGTTGGGTGAGCCAACGCAGACCCTTTCAAGTAATACTGCATGGTACCCATCCCATGGGTCCCCAAATCTCCAGGTTCAAGGGCATCTTCCTACGTCGAAAACAGGCATGAGAAACCCAGAAGATGGTACACCGTGTGATCGGGAAAGGTTTCTAAAACGCACCTCATTTCTCATCTCCTTTGCTCGGGTTCGCCATTCCAGCCGATTTACTAGCCATCTCCCTCCTTGGAGAATCAGCACCTTTAACCTCCTGTTCCGTACAGGTTGCAATTTGTCCTGAGGATGAACGGGAAGAGGGGGAACCAATGAGAGACTAGCTCTAGGTGTTGGGACAGGCACAGGTCACTCTATTTTCCCATCAGGAAGAAGAATTAAGCACAAGCTCAGCCTGCCCCCCAGAACCAGAAGAGGGCCTGAAGCAATCCTGCGCTTTTGCGGCCAGCTCCCAAAAAAGCGAGTTGAAAAATGGAGCTCAGGGGCACTGCAATTCACAAACCTGCAGAGTTTTAAATGATACCTCTCGTCCACAAATATATTAAGGGAAGGCAACGAAGAGGCTTTGAAAGCAAGGCAGAATTGCAGGAAACAGATTTCAGGAGGTAGATTCGAATCGCCTTGAAAGCACATGAAAAGCGGCAAAACGTGGACAATGATGCCCTTGGCCAAAAAGGGCGTATGCGTTTTTTCCTGAATATATTCAGGAAAAAACGCATACGCCCTTTTTGGCCAACCAAGCAACCTGGAAAGGCCAATCAGCGCTCCAAAGAAGTCTCGCTTCCCAGCGGGCAAAAGGGCCATGCGGAAAAAAGTGTCCAAACCAGAAATGCAGGACCGGCCATGGAGAAATGGGAGCCTTGCTACGCTGATGGGTGGGATGTAACTTGCCAACAGCCACTCTGGAGAAGTGTATGGTGTGTTCTGAAACATCTAAAAAACACAGCTTGGAGAGCATAGGGCACTTCCACTCATGGGCGTATAAATTGGGAAAACTAAAAATCAGCAAGACACAGGCACCCCAAAGTTTAGGGCTGCTCTGTTGACAAGAACCCCCACTTCATTACACCTTAAATATCCTAGGAAAGAGAAAAATGGATAAAGAAGTTGTGGTCCTCATGTACAATGGAATATCACTCAGCCATGAAATCCACGTCATAAGGCTAGTAGCAGCACGATGAGTGGATTTAGGTACGACGATTCTAAGTGAAATAAGTCACACAGAAAAAGACACTTATCATAAGATATCACTTAGAGAGGGAATGTAAAAACCGCTACACTTGAACTGAATTACAAAACAGAACAGAGTCACACGTTCAGAAAACACACTATGGCTGCTGAACGGGAAAGGTGAGGTGGGGTGATGCATAAAACAAGGGTTTCAAATTAGCTCCGATACCGTTCCATAAACCCAATATGTAAGAGACAAGACCTATTCCTTTTTCAGTGAACTGGACTCAACACCCCCTATTCACCGCACAAGAATATATCTGTCGAGTAAGAATCTGCAAACCTATGTATTGATATCTCTCTGTAAGTGAGTCAAGGGGGTGTAAAGCGGCATAAACACAGCCGTGAAAAGCAGCTAAACCCCATTATAAAAATAAATTACTTTTCAAAACCCGTGAAACAAAGGCAGTGAAAGAGAGAGAAATTCTTACAAAATTCGTTCAGGGGCTGTGATGCAACCTGGATTGACCATATCTAGACCCACAGCTGATTGAGACATAAGGGTGGACACTCTTGGGGCTGAGAGGTTCGGTGAGGTTGGGTGAGCCAACGCAGACCCTTTCAAGTAATACTGCATGGTACCCATCCCATGGGTCCCAAATCTCCAGGTTCAAGGGCATCTTCCTACGTCGAAAACAGGCATGAGAAACCCAGAAGATGGTACACCGTGTGATCGGGAAAGGTTTCTAAAACGCACCTCATTTCTCATCTCCTTTGCTCGGGTTCGCCATTCCAGCCGATTTACTAGCCATCTCCCTCCTTGGAGAATCAGCACCTTTAACCTCCTGTTCCGTACAGGTTGCAATTTGTCCTGAGGATGAACGGGAAGAGGGGGAACCAATGAGAGACTAGCTCTAGGTGTTGGGACAGGCACAGGTCACTCTATTTTCCCATCAGGAAGAAGAATTAAGCACAAGCTCAGCCTGCCCCCCAGAACCAGAAGAGGGCCTGAAGCAATCCTGCGCTTTTGCGGCCAGCTCCCAAAAAAGCGAGTTGAAAAATGGAGCTCAGGGGCACTGCAATTCACAAACCTGCAGAGTTTTAAATGATACCTCTCGTCCACAAATATATTAAGGGAAGGCAACGAAGAGGCTTTGAAAGCAAGGCAGAATTGCAGGAAACAGATTTCAGGAGGTAGATTCGAATCGCCTTGAAAGCACATGAAAAGCGGCAAAACGTGGACAATGATGCCCTTGGCCAAAAAGGGCGTATGCGTTTTTTCCTGAATATATTCAGGAAAAAACGCATACGCCCTTTTTGGCCAACCAAGCAACCTGGAAAGGCCAATCAGCGCTCCAAAGAAGTCTCGCTTCCCAGCGGGCAAAAGGGCCATGCGGAAAAAAGTGTCCAAACCAGAAATGCAGGACCGGCCATGGAGAAATGGGAGCCTTGCTACGCTGATGGGTGGGATGTAACTTGCCAACAGCCACTCTGGAGAAGTGTACGGTGTGTTCGGAAACATCTAAAAAACACAGCTTGGAGAGCATAGGGCACTTCCACTCATGGGCGTATAAATTGGGAAAACTAAAAATCAGCAAGACACAGGCACCCCAAAGTTTAGGGCTGCTCTGTTGACAAGAACCCCCACTTCATTACACCTTAAGTATCCTAGGAAAGCGAAAAATGGATAAAGAATTTGTGGTCCTCATGTACAATGGAATATCACTCAGCCATGAAATCCACGTCATAAGGCTAGTAGCAGCACGATGAGTGGATTTAGGTACGACGATTCTAAGTGAAATAAGTCACACAGAAAAAGACACTTATCATAAGATATCACTTAGAGAGGGAATGTAAAAACCGCTACACTTGAACTGAATTACAAAACAGAACAGAGTCACACGTTTAGAAAACACACTATGGCTGCTGAACGGGAAAGGTGAGGTGGGGTGATGCATAAAACAAGGGTTTCAAATTAGCTCCGATACCGTTCCATAAACCCAATATGTAAGAGACAAGACCTATTCCTTTTTCAGTGAACTGGACTCAACACCCCCTATTCACCGCACAAGAATATATCTGACTAGTAAGAATCTTCAAACCTATGTATTGATATCTCTCTGTAAGTGAGTCAAGGGGGTGTAAAGCGGCATAAACACAGCCGTGAAAAGCAGCTAAACCCCATTATAAAAATAAATTACTTTTCAAAACCCGTGAAACAAAGGCAGTGAAAGAGAGAGAAATTCTTACAAAATTCGTTCAGGGGCTGTGATGCAACCTGGATTGACCATATCTAGACCCACAGCTGATTGAGACATAAGGGTGGACACTCTTGGGGCTGAGAGGTTCGGTGAGGTTGGGTGAGCCAACGCAGACCCTTTCAAGTAATACTGCATGGTACCCATCCCATGGGTCCCAAATCTCCAGGTTCAAGGGCATCTTCCTACGTCGAAAACAGGCATGAGAAACCCAGAAGATGGTACACCGTGTGATCGGGAAAGGTTTCTAAAACGCACCTCATTTCTCATCTCCTTTGCTCGGGTTCGCCATTCCAGCCGATTTACTAGCCATCTCCCTCCTTGGAGAATCAGCACCTTTAACCTCCTGTTCCGTACAGGTTGCAATTTGTCCTGAGGATGAACGGGAAGAGGGGGAACCAATGAGAGACTAGCTCTAGGTGTTGGGACAGGCACAGGTCACTCTATTTTCCCATCAGGAAGAAGAATTAAGCACAAGCTCAGCCTGCCCCCCAGAACCAGAAGAGGGCCTGAAGCAATCCTGCGCTTTTGCGGCCAGCTCCCAAAAAAGCGAGTTGAAAAATGGAGCTCAGGGGCACTGCAATTCACAAACCTGCAGAGTTTTAAATGATACCTCTCGTCCACAAATATATTAAGGGAAGGCAACGAAGAGGCTTTGAAAGCAAGGCAGAATTGCAGGAAACAGATTTCAGGAGGTAGATTCGAATCGCCTTGAAAGCACATGAAAAGCGGCAAAACGTGGACAATGATGCCCTTGGCCAAAAAGGGCGTATGCGTTTTTTCCTGAATATATTCAGGAAAAAACGCATACGCCCTTTTTGGCCAACCAAGCAACCTGGAAAGGCCAATCAGCGCTCCAAAGAAGTCTCGCTTCCCAGCGGGCAAAAGGGCCATGCGGAAAAAAGTGTCCAAACCAGAAATGCAGGACCGGCCATGGAGAAATGGGAGCCTTGCTACGCTGATGGGTGGGATGTAACTTGCCAACAGCCTCTCTGGAGAAGTGTACGGTGTGTTCGGAAACATCTAAAAAACACAGCTTGGAGAGCATAGGGCACTTCCACTCATGGGCGTATAAATTGGGAAAACTAAAAATCAGCAAGACACAGGCACCCCAAAGTTTAGGGCTGCTCTGTTGACAAGAACCCCCACTTCATTACACCTTAAATATCCTAGGAAAGAGAAAAATGGATAAAGAAGTGGTGGTCCTCATGTACAATGGAATATCACTCAGCCATGAAATCCACGTCATAAGGCTAGTAGCAGCACGATGAGTGGATTTAGGTACGACGATTCTAAGTGAAATAAGTCACACAGAAAAAGACACTTATCATAAGATATCACTTAGAGAGGGAATGTAAAAACCGCTACACTTGAACTGAATTACAAAACAGAACAGAGTCACACGTTTAGAAAACACACTATGGCTGCTGAACGGGAAAGGTGAGGTGGGGTGATGCATAAAACAAGGGTTTCAAATTAGCTCCGATACCGTTCCATAAACCCAATATGTAAGAGACAAGACCTATTCCTTTTTCAGTGAACTGGACTCAACACCCCCTATTCACCGCACAAGAATATATCTGACTAGTAAGAATCTTCAAACCTATGTATTGATATCTCTCTGTAAGTGAGTCAAGGGGGTGTAAAGCGGCATAAACACAGCCGTGAAAAGCAGCTAAACCCCATTATAAAAATAAATTACTTTTCAAAACCCGTGAAACAAAGGCAGTGAAAGAGAGAGAAATTCTTACAAAATTCGTTCAGGGGCTGTGATGCAACCTGGATTGACCATATCTAGACCCACAGCTGATTGCGACATAAGGGTGGACACTCTTGGGGCTGAGAGGTTCGGTGAGGTTGGGTGAGCCAACGCAGACCCTTTCAAGTAATACTGCATGGTACCCATCCCATGGGTCCCAAATCTCCAGGTTCAAGGGCATCTTCCTACGTCGAAAACAGGCATGAGAAACCCAGAAGATGGTACACCGTGTGATCGGGAAAGGTTTCTAAAATGCACCTCATTTCTCATCTCCTTTGCTCGGGTTCGCCATTCCAGCCGATTTACTAGCCATCTCCCTCCTTGGAGAATCAGCACCTTTAACCTCCTGTTCCGTACAGGTTGCAATTTGTCCTGAGGATGAACGGGAAGAGGGGGAACCAATGAGAGACTAGCTCTAGGTGTTGGGACAGGCACAGGTCACTCTATTTTCCCATCAGGAAGAAGAATTAAGCACAAGCTCAGCCTGCCCCCCAGAACCAGAAGAGGGCCTGAAGCAATCCAGCGCTTTTGCGGCCAGCTCCCAAAAAAGCGAGTTGAAAAATGGAGCTCAGGGGCACTGCAATTCACAAACCTGCAGAGTTTTAAATGATACCTCTCGTTCACAAATATATTAAGGGAAGGCAACGAAGAGGCTTTGAAAGCAAGGCAGAATTGCAGGAAACAGATTTCAGGAGGTAGATTCGAATCGCCTTGAAAGCACATGAAAAGCGGCAAAACGTGGACAATGATGCCCTTGGCCAAAAAGGGCGTATGCGTTTTTTCCTGAATATATTCAGGAAAAAACGCATACGCCCTTTTTGGCCAACCAAGCAACCTGGAAAGGCCAATCAGCGCTCCAAAGAAGTCTCGCTTCCCAGCGGGCAAAAGGGCCATGCGGAAAAAAGTGTCCAAACCAGAAATGCAGGACCGGCCATGGAGAAATGGGAGCCTTGCTACGCTGATGGGTGGGATGTAACTTGCCAACAGCCACTCTGGAGAAGTGTACGGTGTGTTCGGAAACATCTAAAAAACACAGCTTGGAGAGCATAGGGCACTTCCACTCATGGGTGTATAAATTGGGAAAACTAAAAATCAGCAAGACACAGGCACCCCAAAGTTTAGGGCTGCTCTGTTGACAAGAACCCCCACTTCATTACCCCTTAAATATCCTAGGAAAGCGAAAAATGGATAAAGAAGTGGTGGTCCTCATGTACAATGGAATATCACTCAGCCATGAAATCCACGTCATAAGGCTAGTAGCAGCACGATGAGTGGATTTAGGTACGACGATTCTAAGTGAAATAAGTCACACAGAAAAAGACACTTATCATAAGATATCACTTAGAGAGGGAATGTAAAAACCGCTACACTTGAACTGAATTACAAAACAGAACAGAGTCACACGTTCAGAAAACACACTATGGCTGCTGAACGGGAAAGGTGAGGTGGGGTGATGCATAAAACAAGGGTTTCAAATTAGCTCAGATACCGTTCCATAAACCCAATATGTAAGAGACAAGACCTATTCCTTTTTCAGTGAACTGGACTCAACACCCTCTATTCACCGCACAAGGATATATCTGACTAGTAAGAATCTTCAAACCTATGTATTGATATCTCTCTGTAAGTGAGTCAAGGGGGTGTAAAGCGGCATAAACACAGCCGTGAAAAGTAGCTAAACCCCATTATAAAAATAAATTACTTTTCAAAACCCGTGAAACAAAGACAGTGAAAGAGAGAGAAATTCTTACAAAATTCGTTCAGGGGCTGTGATGCAACCTGGATTGACCATATCTAGACCCACAGCTGATTGCGACATAATGGTGGACACTCTTGGGGCTGAGAGGTTCGGTGAGGTCGGGTGAGCCAACGCAGACCCTTTCAAGTAATACTGCATGGTACCCATCCCATGGGTCCCAAATCTCCAGGTTCAAGGGCATCTTCCTACGTCGAAAACAGGCATGAGAAACCCAGAAGATGGTACACCGTGTGATCGGGAAAGGTTTCTAAAACGCACCTCATTTCTCATCTCCTTTGCTCGGGTTCGCCATTCCAGCCGATTTACTAGCCATCTCCCTCCTTGGAGAATCAGCACCTTTAACCTCCTGTTCTGTACAGGTTGCAATTTGTCCTGAGGATGAAGGGGAAGAGGGGGAACCAATGAGAGACTAGCTCTAGGTGTTGGGACAGGCACAGGTCACTCTATTTTCCCATCAGGAAGAAGAATTAAGCACAAGCTCAGCCTGCCCCCCAGAACCAGAAGAGGGCCTGAAGCAATCCTGCGCTTTTGCGGCCAGCTCCCAAAAAAGCGAGTTGAAAAATGGAGCTCAGGGTCACTGCAATTCACAGACCTGCAGAGTTTTAAATGATACCTCTCGTCCACAAATATATTAAGGGAAGGCAACGAAGAGGCTTTGAAAGCAAGGCAGAATTGCAGGAAACAGATTTCAGGAGGTAGATTCGAATCGCCTTGAAAGCACATGAAAAGCGGCAAAACGTGGACAATGATGCCCTTGGCCAAAAAGGGCTTATGCGTTTTTTCCTGAATATATTCAGGAAAAAACGCATAAGCCCTTTTTGGCCAACCAAGCAACCTGGAAAGGCCAATGAGCGCTCCAAAGAAGTCTCGCTTCCCAGCGGGCAAAAGGGCCATGCGGAAAAAAGTGTCCAAACCAGAAATGCAGGACCGGCCATGGAGAAATGGGAGCCTTGCTACGCTGATGGGTGGGAGGTAAATTGCCAACAGCCACTCTGGAGAAGTGTACGGTGTGTCCTGAAACATCTAAAAAACACAGCTTGGAGAGCATAGGGCACTTCCACTCATGGGCGTATAAATTGGGAAAACTAAAAATCAGCAAGACACAGGCACCCCAAAGTTTAGGGCTGCTCTGTGGACAAGAACCCCCACTTCATTACACCTTAAATATCCTAGGAAAGAGAAAAATGGATAAAGAAGTTGTGGTCCTCATGTACAATGGAATATCACTCAGCCATGAAATCAACGTCATAAGGCTAGTAGCAGCACGATGAGTGGATTTAGGTACGACGATTCTAAGTGAAATAAGTCACACAGAAAAAGACACTTATCATAAGATATCACTTAGAGAGGGAATGTAAAAACCGCTACACTTGAACTGAATTACAAAACAGAACAGAGTCACACGTTCAGAAAACACACTATGGCTGCTGAACGGGAAAGGTGAGGTGGGGTGATGCATAAAACAAGGGTTTCAAATTAGCTCAGATACCGTTCCATAAACCCAATATGTAAGAGACAAGACCTATTCCTTTTTCAGTGAACTGGACTCAACACCCCCTATTCACCGCACAAGAATATATCTGACTAGTAAGAATCTTCAAACCTATGTATTGATATCTCTCTGTAAGTGAGTCAAGGGGGTGTAAAGCGGCATAAACACAGCCGTGAAAAGCAGCTAAACCCCATTATAAAAATAAATTACTTTTCAAAACCCGTGACACAAAGGCAGTGAAAGAGAGAGAAATTCTTACAAAATTCGTTCAGGGGCTGTGATGCAACCTGGATTGACCATATCTAGACCCACAGCTGATTGAGACATAAGGGTGGACACTCTTGGGGCTGAGAGGTTCGGTGAGGTTGGGTGAGCCAACGCAGACCCTTTCAAGTAATACTGCATGGTACCCATCCCATGGGTCCCAAATCTCCAGGTTCAAGGGCATCTTCCTACGTCGAAAACAGGCATGAGAAACCCAGAAGATGGTACACCGTGTGATCGGGAAAGGTTTCTAAAACGCACCTCATTTCTCATCTCCTTTGCTCGGGTTTGCCATTCCAGCCGATTTACTAGCCATCTCCCTCCTTGGAGAATCAGCACCTTTAACCTCCTGTTCCGTACAGGTTGCAATTTGTCCTGAGGATGAACGGGAAGAGGGGGAACCAATGAGAGACTAGCTCTAGGTGTTGGGACAGGCACAGGTCACTCTATTTTCCCATCAGGAAGAAGAATTAAGCACAAGCTCAGCCTGCCCCCCAGAACCAGAAGAGGGCCTGAAGCAATCCTGCGCTTTGGCGGCCAGCTCCCAAAAAAGCGAGTTGAAAAATGGAGCTCAGGGGCACTGCAATTCACAAACCTGCAGAGTTTTAAATGATACCTCTCGTCCACAAATATATTAAGGGAAGGCAACGAAGAGGCTTTGAAAGCAAGGCAGAATTGCAGGAAACAGATTTCAGGAGGTAGATTCGAATCGCCTTGAAAGCACATGAAAAGCGGCAAAACGTGGACAATGATGCCCTTGGCCAAAAAGGGCGTATGCGTTTTTTCCTGAATATATTCAGGAAAAAACGCATACGCCCTTTTTGGCCAACCAAGCAACCTGGAAAGGCCAATCAGCGCTCCAAAGAAGTCTCGCTTCCCAGCGGGCAAAAGGGCCATGCGGAAAAAAGTGTCCAAACCAGAAATGCAGGACCGGCCATGGAGAAATGGGAGCCTTGCTACGCTGATGGGTGGGATGTAAATTGCCAACAGCCACTCTGGAGAAGTGTACGGTGTGTTCTGAAACATCTAAAAAACACAGCTTGGAGAGCATAGGGCACTTCCACTCATGGGCGTATAAATTGGGAAAACTAAAAATCAGCAAGACACAGGCACCCCAAAGTTTAGGGCTGCTCTGTTGACAAGAACCCCCACTTCATTACACCTTAAATATCCTAGGAAAGAGAAAAATGGATAAAGAAGTGGTGGTCCTCATGTACAATGGAATATCACTCAGCCATGAAATCCATGTCATAAGGCTAGTAGCAGCACGATGAGTGGATTTAGGTACGACGATTCTAAGTGAAATAAGTCACACAGAAAAAGACACTTATCATAAGATATCACTTAGAGAGGGAATGTAAAAACCGCTACACTTGAACTGAATTACAAAACAGAACAGAGTCACACGTTCAGAAAACACACTATGGCTGCTGAACGGGAAAGGTGAGGTGGGGTGATGCATAAAACAAGGGTTTCAAATTAGCTCAGATACCGTTCCATAAACCCAATATGTAAGAGACAAGACCTATTCCTTTTTCAGTGAACTGGACTCAACACCCCCTATTCACCGCACAAGAATATATCTGACTAGTAAGAATCTTCAAACCTATGTATTGATATCTCTCCGTAAGTGCGTCAAGGGGGTGTAAAGCGGCATAAACACAGCCGTGAAAAGCAGCTAAACCCCATTATAAAAATAAATTACTTTTCAAAACCCGTGACACAAAGGCAGTGAAAGAGAGAGAAATTCTTACAAAATTCGTTCAGGGGCTGTGATGCAACCTGGATTGACCATATCTAGACCCACAGCTCATTGAGACATAAGGGTGGACACTCTTGGGGCTGAGAGGTTCGGTGAGGTTGGGTGAGCCAACGCAGACCCTTTCAAGTAATACTGCATGGTACCCATCCCATGGGTCCCAAATCTCCAGGTTCAAGGGCATCTTCCTACGTCGAAAACAGGCATGAGAAACCCAGAAGATGGTACACCGTGTGATCGGGAAAGGTTTCTAAAACGCACCTCATTTCTCATCTCCTTTGCTCGGGTTCGCCATTCCAGCCGATTTACTAGCCATCTCCCTCCTTGGAGAATCAGCACCTTTAACCTCCTGTTCCGTACAGGTTGCAATTTGTCCTGAGGATGAACGGGAAGAGGGGGAACCAATGAGAGACTAGCTCTAGGTGTTGGGACAGGCACAGGTCACTCTATTTTCCCATCAGGAAGAAGAATTAAGCACAAGCTCAGCCTGCCCCCCAGAACCAGAAGAGGGCCTGAAGCAATCCTGCGCTTTTGCGGCCAGCTCCCAAAAAAGCGAGTTGAAAAATGGAGCTCAGGGGCACTGCAATTCACAAACCTGCAGAGTTTTAAATGATACCTCTCGTCCACAAATATATTAAGGGAAGGCAACGAAGAGGCTTTGAAAGCAAGGCAGAATTGCAGGAAACAGATTTCAGGAGGTAGATTCGAATCGCCTTGAAAGCACATGAAAAGCGGCAAAACGTGGACAATGATGCCCTTGGCCAAAAAGGGCGTATGCGTTTTTTCCTGAATATATTCAGGAAAAAACGCATACGCCCTTTTTGGCCAACCAAGCAACCTGGAAAGGCCAATCAGCGCTCCAAAGAAGTCTCGCTTCCCAGCGGGCAAAAGGGCCATGCGGAAAAAAGTGTCCAAACCAGAAATGCAGGACCGGCCATGGAGAAATGGGAGCCTTGCTACGCTGATGGGTGGGATGTAAATTGCCAACAGCCACTCTGGAGAAGTGTACGGTGTGTTCTGAAACATCTAAAAAACACAGCTTGGAGAGCATAGGGCACTTCCACTCATGGGCGTATAAATTGGGAAAACTAAAAATCAGCAAGACACAGGCACCCCAAAGTTTAGGGCTGCTCTGTTGACAAGAACCCCCACTTCATTACACCTTAAATATCCTAGGAAAGAGAAAAATGGATAAAGAAGTTGTGGTCCTCATGTACAATGGAATATCACTCAGCCATGAAATCCACGTCATAAGGCTAGTAGCAGCACGATGAGTGGATTTAGGTACGACGATTCTAAGTGAAATAAGTCACACAGAGAAAGACACTTATCATAAGATATCACTTAGAGAGGGAATGTAAAAACCGCTACACTTGAACTGAATTACAAAACAGAACAGAGTCACACGTTCAGAAAACACACTATGGCTGCTGAACGGGAAAGGTGAGGTGGGGTGATGCATAAAACAAGGGTTTCAAATTAGCTCCGATACCGTTCCATAAACCCAATATGTAAGAGACAAGACCTATTCCTTTTTCAGTGAACTGGACTCAACACCCCCTATTCACCGCACAAGAATATATCTGACTAGTAAGAATCTTCAAACCTATGTATTGATATCTCTCTGTAAGTGAGTCAAGGGGGTGTAAAGCGGCATAAACACAGCCGTGAAAAGCAGCTAAACCCCATTATAAAAATAAATTACTTTTCAAAACCCGAGACACAAAGGCAGTGAAAGAGAGAGAAATTCTTACAAAATTCGTTCAGGGGCTGTGATGCAACCTGGATTGACCATATCTAGACCCACAGCTGATTGAGACATAAGGGTGGACACTCTTGGGGCTGAGAGGTTCGGTGAGGTTGGGTGAGCCAACGCAGACCCTTTCAAGTAATACTGCATGGTACCCATCCCATGGGTCCCAAATCTCCAGGTTCAAGGGCATCTTCCTACGTCGAAAACAGGCATGAGAAACCCAGAAGATGGTACACCGTGTGATTGGGAAAGGTTTCTAAAACGCACCTCATTTCTCATCTCCTTTGCTCGGGTTCGCCATTCCAGCCGATTTACTAGCCATCTCCCTCCTTGGAGAATCAGCACCTTTAACCTCCTGTTCCGTACAGGTTGCAATTTGTCCTGAGGATGAACGGGAAGAGGGGGAACCAATGAGAGACTAGCTCTAGGTGTTGGGACAGGCACAGGTCACTCTATTTTCCCATCAGGAAGAAGAATTAAGCACAAGCTCAGCCTGCCCCCCAGAACCAGAAGAGGGCCTGAAGCAATCCTGCGCTTTTGCGGCCAGCTCCCAAAAAAGCGAGTTGAAAAATGGAGCTCAGGGGCACTGCAATTCACAAACCTGCAGAGTTTTAAATGATACCTCTCGTCCACAAATATATTAAGGGAAGGCAACGAAGAGGCTTTGAAAGCAAGGCAGAATTGCAGGAAACAGATTTCAGGAGGTAGATTCGAATCGCCTTGAAAGCACATGAAAAGCGGCAAAACGTGGACAATGATGCCCTTGGCCAAAAACGGCGTATGCGTTTTTTCCTGAATATATTCAGGAAAAAACGCATACGCCCTTTTTGGCCAACCAAGCAACCTGGAAAGGCCAATCAGCGCTCCAAAGAAGTCTCGCTTCCCAGCGGGCAAAAGGGCCATGCGGAAAAAAGTGTCCAAACCAGAAATGCAGGACCGGCCATGGAGAAATGGGAGCCTTGCTACGCTGATGGGTGGGATGTAAATTGCCAACAGCCACTCTGGAGAAGTGTACGGTGTGTTCTGAAACATCTAAAAAACACAGCTTGGAGAGCATAGGGCACTTCCACTCATGGGCGTATAAATTGGGAAAACTAAAAATCAGCAAGACACAGGCACCCCAAAGTTTAGGGCTGCTCTGTTGACAAGAACCCCCACTTCATTACACCTTAAATATCCTAGGAAAGAGAAAAATGGATAAAGAAGTTGTGGTCCTCATGTACAATGGAATATCACTCAGCCAGGAAATCCACGTCATAAGGCTAGTAGCAGCACGATGAGTGGATTTAGGTACGACGATTCTAAGTGAAATAAGTCACACAGAGAAAGACACTTATCATAAGATATCACTTAGAGAGGGAATGTAAAAACCGCTACACTTGAACTGAATTACAAAACAGAACAGAGTCACACGTTCAGAAAACACACTATGGCTGCTGAACGGGAAAGGTGAGGTGGGGTGATGCATAAAACAAGGGTTTCAAATTAGCTCAGATACCGTTCCATAAACCCAATATGTAAGAGACAAGACCTATTCCTTTTTCAGTGAACTGGACTCAACACCCCCTATTCACCGCACAAGAATATATCTGACTAGTAAGAATCTTCAAACCTATGTATTGATATCTCTCTGTAAGTGAGTCAAGGGCGTGTAAAGCGGCATAAACACAGCCGTGAAAAGCAGCTAAACCCCATTATAAAAATAAATTACTTTTCAAAACCCGTGACACAAAGGCAGTGAAAGAGAGAGAAATTCTTACAAAATTCGTTCAGGGGCTGTGATGCAACCTGGATTGACCATATCTAGACCCACAGCTGATTGAGACATAAGGGTGGACACTCTTGGGGCTGAGAGGTTCGGTGAGGTTGGGTGAGCCAACGCAGACCCTTTCAAGTAATACTGCATGGTACCCATCCCATGGGTCCCAAATCTCCAGGTTCAAGGGCATCTTCCTACGTCGAAAACAGGCATGAGAAACCCAGAAGATGGTACACCGTGTGATCGGGAAAGGTTTCTAAAACGCACCTCATTTCTCATCTCCTTTGCTCGGGTTCGCCATTCCAGCCGATTTACTAGCCATCTCCCTCCTTGGAGAATCAGCACCTTTAACCTCCTGTTCCGTACAGGTTGCAATTTGTCCTGAGGATGAACGGGAAGAGGGGGAACCAATGAGAGACTAGCTCTAGGTGTTGGGACAGGCACAGGTCACTCTATTTTCCCATCAGGAAGAAGAATTAAGCACAAGCTCAGCCTGCCCCCCAGAACCAGAAGAGGGCCTGAAGCAATCCAGCGCTTTTGCGGCCAGCTCCCAAAAAAGCGAGTTGAAAAATGGAGCTCAGGGGCACTGCAATTCACAAACCTGCAGAGTTTTAAATGATACCTCTCGTCCACAAATATATTAAGGGAAGGCAACGAAGAGGCTTTGAAAGCAAGGCAGAATTGCAGGAAACAGATTTCAGGAGGTAGATTCGAATCGCCTTGAAAGCACATGAAAAGCGGCAAAACGTGGACAATGATGCCCTTGGCCAAAAACGGCGTATGCGTTTTTTCCTGAATATATTCAGGAAAAAACGCATACGCCCTTTTTGGCCAACCAAGCAACCTGGAAAGGCCAATCAGCGCTCCAAAGAAGTCTCGCTTCCCAGCGGGCAAAAGGGCCATGCGGAAAAAAGTGTCCAAACCAGAAATGCAGGACCGGCCATGGAGAAATGGGAGCCTTGCTACGCTGATGGGTGGGATGTAAATTGCCAACAGCCACTCTGGAGAAGTGTACGGTGTGTTCTGAAACATCTAAAAAACACAGCTTGGAGAGCATAGGGCACTTCCACTCATGGGCGTATAAATTGGGAAAACTAAAAATCAGCAAGACACAGGCACCCCAAAGTTTAGGGCTGCTCTGTTGACAAGAACCCCCACTTCATTACACCTTAAATATCCTAGGAAAGCGAAAAATGAATAAAGAAGTTGTGGTCCTCATGTACAATGGAATATCACTCAGCCAGGAAATCCACGTCATAAGGCTAGTAGCAGCACGATGAGTGGATTTAGGTACGACGATTCTAAGTGAAATAAGTCACACAGAGAAAGACACTTATCATAAGATATCACTTAGAGAGGGAATGTAAAAACCGCTACACTTGAACTGAATTACAAAACAGAACAGAGTCACACGTTCAGAAAACACACTATGGCTGCTGAACGGGAAAGGTGAGGTGGGGTGATGCATAAAACAAGGGTTTCAAATTAGCTCCGATACCGTTCCATAAACCCAATATGTAAGAGACAAGACCTATTCCTTGCTCAGTGAACTGGACTCAACACCCCCTATTCACCGCAAAAGAATATATCTGACTAGGAAGAATCTTCAAACCTATGTATTGATATCTCTCTGTAAGTGAGTCAACGGGGTGTAAAGCAGCATAAACACAGCCGTGAAAAGCAGCTAAACCCCATTATAAAAATAAATTACTTTTCAAAACCCGTGAAACAAAGACAGTGAAAGAGAGAGAAATTCTTACAAAATTCGTTCAGGGGCTGTGATGCAACCTGTATTGACCATATCTAGACCCACAGCTGATTGAGACATAAGGGTGGACACTCTTGGGGCTGAGAGGTTCGGTGAGGTTGGGTGAGCCAACGCAGACCCTTTCAAGTAATACTGCATGGTACCCATCCCATGGGTCCCAAATCTCCAGGTTCAAGGGCATCTTCCTACGTCGAAAACAGGCATGAGAAACCCAGAAGATGGTACACGGTGTGATCGGGAAAGGTTTCTAAAACGCACCTCATTTCTCATCTCCTTTGCTCGGGTTCGCCATTCCAGCCGATTTACTAGCCATCTCCCTCCTTGGAGAATCAGCACCTTTAACCTCCTGTTCCGTACAGGTTGCAATTTGTCCTGAGGATGAACGGGAAGAGGGGGAACCAATGAGAGACTAGCTCTAGGTGTTGGGACAGGCACAGGTCACTCTATTTTCCCATCAGGAAGAAGAATTAAGCACAAGCTCAGCCTGCCCCCCAGAACCAGAAGAGGGCCTGAAGCAATCCTGCGCTTTTGCGGCCAGCTCCCAAAAAAGCGAGTTGAAAAATGGAGCTCAGGGGCACTGCAATTCACAAACCTGCAGAGTTTTAAATGATACCTCTCGTCCACAAATATATTAAGGGAAGGCAACGAAGAGGCTTTGAAAGCAAGGCAGAATTGCAGGAAACAGATTTCAGGAGGTAGATTCGAATCGCCTTGAAAGCACATGAAAAGCGGCAAAACGTGGACAATGATGCCCTTGGCCAAAAAGGGCGTATGCGTTTTTTCCTGAATATATTCAGGAAAAAACGCATACGCCCTTTTTGGCCAACCAAGCAACCTGGAAAGGCCAATCAGCGCTCCAAAGAAGTCTCGCTTCCCAGCGGGCAAAAGGGCCATGCGGAAAAAAGTGTCCAAACCAGAAATGCAGGACCGGCCATGGAGAAATGGGAGCCTTGCTACGCTGATGGGCGGGATGTAAATTGCCAACAGCCACTCTGGAGAAGTGTACGGTGTGTTCTGAAACATCTAAAAAACACAGCTTGGAGAGCATAGGGCACTTCCACTCATGGGCGTATAAATTGGGAAAACTAAAAATCAGCAAGACACAGGCACCCCAAAGTTTAGGGCTGCTCTGTGGACAAGAACCCCCACTTCATTACACCTTAAATATCCTAGGAAAGCAAAAAATGGATAAAGAAGTTGTGGTCCTCATGTACAATGGAATATCACTCAGCCATGAAATCAACGTCATAAGGCTAGTAGCAGCACGATGAGTGGATTTAGGTACGACGATTCTAAGTGAAATAAGTCACACAGAAAAAGACACTTATCATAAGATATCACTTAGAGAGGGAATGTAAAAACCGCTACACTTGAACTGAATTACAAAACAGAACAGAGTCACATGTTTAGGAAACACACTATGGCTGCTGAACGGGAAAGGTGAGGTGGGGTGATGCATAAAACAAGGGTTTCAAATTAGCTCCGATACCGTTCCATAAACCCAATATGTAAGAGACAAGACCTATTCCTTGCTCAGTGAACTGGACTCAACACCCCCTATTCACCGCACAAGAATATATCTGACTAGGAAGAATCTTCAAACCTATGTATTGATATCTCTCTGTAAGTGAGTCAACGGGGTGTAAAGCAGCATAAACACAGCCGTGAAAAGCAGCTAAACCCCATTATAAAAATAAATTACTTTTCAAAACCCGTGAAACAAAGACAGTGAAAGAGAGAGAAATTCTTACAAAATTCGTTCAGGGGCTGTGATGCAACCTGGATTGACCATATCTAGACCCACAGCTGATTGAGACATAAGGGTGGACACTCTTGGGGCTGAGAGGTTCGGTGAGGTTGGGTGAGCCAACGCAGACCCTTTCAAGTAATACTGCATGGTACCCATCCCATGGGTCCCAAATCTCCAGGTTCAAGGGCATCTTCCTACGTCGAAAACAGGCATGAGAAACACAGAAGATGGTACACGGTGTGATCGGGAAAGGTTTCTAAAACGCACCTCATTTCTCATCTCCTTTGCTCGGGTTCGCCATTCCAGCCGATTTACTAGCCATCTCCCTCCTTGGAGAATCAGCACCTTTAACCTCCTGTTCCGTACAGGTTGCAATTTGTCCTGAGGATGAACGGGAAGAGGGGGAACCAATGAGAGACTAGCTCTAGGTGTTGCGACAGGCACAGGTCACTCTATTTTCCCATCAGGAAGAAGAATTAAGCACAAGCTCAGCCTGCCCCCCAGAACCAGAAGAGGGCCTGAAGCAATCCTGCGCTTTTGCGGCCAGCTCCCAAAAAAGCGAGTTGAAAAATGGAGCTCAGGGGCACTGCAATTCACAAACCTGCAGAGTTTTAAATGATACCTCTCGTCCACAAATATATTAAGGGAAGGCAACGAAGAGGCTTTGAAAGCAAGGCAGAATTGCAGGAAACAGATTTCAGGAGGTAGATTCGAATCGCCTTGAAAGCACATGAAAAGCGGCAAAACGTGGACAATGATGCCCTTGGCCAAAAAGGGCGTATGCGTTTTTTCCTGAATATATTCAGGAAAAAACGCATACGCCCTTTTTGGCCAACCAAGCAACCTGGAAAGGCCAATCAGCGCTCCAAAGAAGTCTCGCTTCCCAGCGGGCAAAAGGGCCATGCGGAAAAAAGTGTCCAAACCAGAAATGCAGGACCGGCCATGGAGAAATGGGAGCCTTGCTACGCTGATGGGCGGGATGTAAATTGCCAACAGCCACTCTGGAGAAGTGTACGGTGTGTTCTGAAACATCTAAAAAACACAGCTTGGAGAGCATAGGGCACTTACACTCATGGGCGTATAAATTGGGAAAACTAAAAATCAGCAAGACACAGGCACCCCAAAGTTTAGGGCTGCTCTGTTGACAAGAACCCCCACTTCATTACACCTTAAATATCCTAGGAAAGAGAAAAATGGATAAAGAAGTTGGGGTCCTCATGTACAATGGAATATCACTCAGCCATGAAATCAACGTCATAAGGCTAGTAGCAGCACGATGAGTGGATTTAGGTACGACGATTCTAAGTGAAATAAGTCACACAGAAAAAGACACTTATCATAAGATATCACTTAGAGAGGGAATGTAAAAACCGCTACACTTGAACTGAATTACAAAACAGAACAGAGTCACACGTTTAGGAAACACACTATGGCTGCTGAACGGGAAAGGTGAGGTGGGGTGATGCATAAAACAAGGGTTTCAAATTAGCTCAGATACCGTTCCATAAACCCAATATGTAAGAGACAAGACCTATTCCTTTTTCAGTGAACTGGACTCAACACCCCCTATTCACCGCACAAGAATATATCTGACTAGTAAGAATCTTCAAACCTATGTATTGATATCTCTCCGTAAGTGAGTCAAGGGGGTGTAAAGCGGCATAAACACAGCCGTGAAAAGCAGCTAAACCCCATTATAAAAATAAATTACTTTTCAAAACCCGTGAAACAAAGACAGTGAAAGAGAGAGAAATTCTTACAAAATTCGTTCAGGGGCTGTGATGCAACCTGGATTGACCATATCTAGACCCACAGCTGATTGAGACATAAGGGTGGACACTCTTGGGGCTGAGAGGTTCGGTGAGGTTGGGTGAGCCAACGCAGACCCTTTCAAGTAATACTGCATGGTACCCATCCCATGGGTCCCAAATCTCCAGGTTCAAGGGCCTCTTCCTACGTCGAAAACAGGCATGAGAAACCCAGAAGATGGTACACCGTGTGATCGGGAAAGGTTTCTAAAACGCACCTCATTTCTCATCTCCTTTGCTCGGGTTCGCCATTCCAGCCGATTTACTAGCCATCTCCCTCCTTGGAGAATCAGCACCTTTAACCTCCTGTTCCGTACAGGTTGCAATTTGTCCTGAGGATGAACGGGAAGAGGGGGAACCAATGAGAGACTAGCTCTAGGTGTTGGGACAGGCACAGGTCACTCTATTTTCCCATCAGGAAGAAGAATTAAGCACAAGCTCAGCCTGCCCCCCAGAACCAGAAGAGGGCCTGAAGCAATCCTGCGCTTTTGCGGCCAGCTCCCAAAAAAGCGAGTTGAAAAATGGAGCTCAGGGGCACTGCAATTCACAAACCTGCAGAGTTTTAAATGATACCTCTCGTCCACAAATATATTAAGGGAAGGCAACGAAGAGGCTTTGAAAGCAAGGCAGAATTGCAGGAAACAGATTTCAGGAGGTAGATTCGAATCGCCTTGAAAGCACATGAAAAGCGGCAAAACGTGGACAATGATGCCCTTGGCCAAAAAGGGCGTATGCGTTTTTTCCTAAATATATTTAGGAAAAAACGCATACGCCCTTTTTGGCCAACCAAGCAACCTGGAAAGGCCAATCAGCGCTCCAAAGAAGTCTCGCTTCCCAGCGGGCAAAAGGGCCATGCGGAAAAAAGTGTCCAAACCAGAAATGCAGGACCGGCCATGGAGAAATGGGAGCCTTGCTACGCTGATGGGTGGGATGTAAATTGCCAACAGCCACTCTGGAGAAGTGTACGGTGTGTTCTGAAACATCTAAAAAACACAGCTTGGAGAGCATAGGGCACTTCCACTCATGGGCGTATAAATTGGGAAAACTAAAAATCAGCAAGACACAGGCACCCCAAAGTTTAGGGCTGCTCTGTTGACAAGAACCCCCACTTCATTACACCTTAAATATCCTAGGAAAGAGAAAAATGGGTAAAGAAGTTGGGGTCCTCATGTACAATGGAATATCACTCAGCCATGAAATCCACGTCATAAGGCTAGTAGCAGCACGATGAGTGGATTTAGGTACGACGATTCTAAGTGAAATAAGTCACACAGAAAAAGACACTTATCATAAGATATCACTTAGAGAGGGAATGTAAAAACCGCTACACTTGAACTGAATTGCAAAACAGAACAGAGTCACACGTTTAGGAAACACACTATGGCTGCTGAACGGGAAAGGCGAGGTGGGGTGATGCATAAAACAAGGGTTTCAAATTAGCTCAGATACCGTTCCATAAACCCAATATGTAAGAGACAAGACCTATTCCTTTTTCAGTGAACTGGACTCAACACCCCCTATTCACCGCACAAGAATATATCTGACTAGGAAGAATCTTCAAACCTATGTATTGATATCTCTCCGTAAGTGAGTCAAGGGGGTGTAAAGCGGCATAAACACAGCTGTGAGAAGCAGCTAAACCCCATTATAAAAATAAATTACTTTTCAAAACCCGTGAAACAAAGACAGTGAAAGAGAGAGAAATTCTTACAAAATTCGTTCAGGGGCTGTGATGCAACCTGGATTGACCATATCTAGACCCACAGCTGATTGAGACATAAGGGTGGACACTCTTGGGGCTGAGAGGTTCGGTGAGGTTGGGTGAGCCAACGCAGACCCTTTCAAGTAATACTGCATGGTACCCATCCCATGGGTCCCAAATCTCCAGGTTCAAGGGCATCTTCCTACGTCGAAAACAGGCATGAGAAACCCAGAAGATGGTACACCGTGTGAACGGGAAAGGTTTCTAAAACGCACCTCATTTCTCATCTCCTTTGCTCGGGTTCGCCATTCCAGCCGATTTACTAGCCATCTCCCTCCTTGGAGAATCAGCACCTTTAACCTCCTGTTCCGTACAGGTTGCAATTTGTCCTGAGGATGAAGGGGAAGAGGGGGAACCAATGAGAGACTAGCTCTAGGTGTTGGGACAGGCACAGGTCACTCTATTTTCCAATCAGGAAGAAGAATTAAGCACAAGCTCAGCCTGCCCCCCAGAACCAGAAGAGGGCCTGAAGCAATCCTGCGCTTTTGCGGCCAGCTCCCAAAAAAGCGAGTTGAAAAATGGAGCTCAGGGGCACTGCAATTCACAAACCTGCAGAGTTTTAAATGATACCTCTCGTCCACAAATATATTAAGGGAAGGCAACGAAGAGGCTTTGAAAGCAAGGCAGAATTGCAGGAAACAGATTTCAGGAGGTAGATTCGAATCGCCTTGAAAGCACATGAAAAGCGGCAAAACGTGGACAATGATGCCCTTGTCCAAAAAGGGCGTATGCGTTTTTTCCTGAATATATTCAGGAAAAAACGCATACGCCCTTTTTGGCCAACCAAGCAACCTGGAAAGGCCAATCAGCGCTCCAAAGAAGTCTCGTTTCCCAGCGGGCAAAAGGGCCATGCGGAAAAAAGTGTCCAAACAAGAAATGCAGGACCGGCCATGGAGAAATGGGAGCCTTGCTACGCTGATGGGTGGGATGTAAATTGCCAACAGCCACTCAGGAGAAGTGTACGGTGTGTTCTGAAACATCTATAAAACACAGCTTGGAGAGCATAGGGCACTTCCACTCATGGGCGTATAAATTGGGAAAACTAAAAATCAGCAAGACACAGGCACCCCAAAGTTTAGGGCTGCTCTGTTGACAAAAACCCCCACTTCATTACACCTTAAATATCCTAGGAAAGAGAAAAATGGATAAAGAAGTTGTGGTCCTCATGTACAATGGAATATCACTCAGCCAGGAAATCAACGTCATAAGGCTAGTAGCAGCACGATGAGTGGATTTAGGTACGACGATTCTAGAGTGAAATAAGTCACACAGAAAAAGACACTTATCATAAGATATCACTTCTAGAGGGAATGTAGAACCACTACACTTGAACTGAATTACAAAACAGAACAGAGTCACAGGTTTAGGAAACACACTATGGCTGCTGAACGGGAAAGGTGAGGTGGGGTGATGCGTAAAACAAGGGTTTCAAATTAGCTCAGATACTGTTCCATAAACCCAATATGTAAGAGACAAGACCTATTCCTTTTTCAGTGAACTGGACTCAACACCCCCTATTCAACGCACAAGAATATATCTGACTAGTAAGAATCTTCAAACCTATGTATTGATATCTCTCTGTAAGTGAGTCAAGGGGGTGTAAAGCGGCATAAACACAGCCGTGAAAAGCAGCTAAACCCCATTATAAAAATAAATTACTTTTCAAAACCCGTGAAACAAAGACAGTGAAAGAGAGAGAAATTCTTACAAAATTCGTTCAGGGGCTGTGATGCAACCTGGATTGACCATATCTAGACCCACAGCTGATTGAGACATAAGGGTGCACACTCTTGGGACTGAGAGGTTCGGTGAGGTTGGGTGAGCCAACGCAGACCCTTTCAAGTAATACTGCATGGTACCCATCCCATGGGTCCCAAATCTCCAGGTTCAAGGGCATCTTCCTACGTCGAAAACAGGCATGAGAAACCCAGAAGATGGTACACCATGTGATCGGGAAAGGTTTCTAAAACGCACCTCATTTCTCATCTCCTTTGCTCGGGTTCGCCATTCCAGCCGATTTACTAGCCATCTCCCTCCTTGGAGAATCAGCACCTTTAACCTCCTGTTCCGTACAGGTTGCAATTTGTCCTGAGGATGAACGGGAAGAGGGGGAACCAATGAGAGACTAGCTCTAGGTGTTGGGACAGGCACAGGTCACTCTATTTTCCCATCAGGAAGAAGAATTAAGCACAAGCTCAGCCTGCCCCCAGAACCAGAAGAGGGCCTGAAGCAATCCTGCACTTTTGCGGCCAGCTCCCAAAAAAGCGAGTTGAAAAATGGAGCTCAGGGGCACTGCAATTCACAAACCTGCAGAGTTTTAAATGATACCTCTCGTCCACAAATATATTAAGGGAAGGCAACGAAGAGGCTTTGAAAGCAAGGCAGAATTGCAGGAAACAGATTTCAGGAGGTAGATTCGAATCGCCTTGAAAGCACATGAAAAGCGGCAAAACGTGGACAATGATGCCCTTGGCCAAAAAGGGCGTATGCGTTTTTTCCTGAATATATTCAGGAAAAGCGCATACGCCCTTTTTGGCCAACCAAGCAACCTGGAAAGGCCAATCAGCGCTCCAAAGAAGTCTCGCTTCCCAGCGGGCAAAAGGGCCATGCGGAAAAAAGTGTCCAAACCAGAAATGCAGGACCGGCCATGGAGAAATGGGAGCCTTGCTACGCTGATGGGTGGGATGTAAATTGCCAACAGCCACTCTGGAGAAGTGTACGGTGTGTTCTGAAACATCTAAAAAACACAGCTTGGAGAGCATAGGGCACTTCCACTCATGGGCGTATAAATTGGGAAAACTAAAAATCAGCAAGACACAGGCACCCCAAAGTTTAGGGCTGCTCTGTTGACAAGAACCCCCACTTCATTACACCTTAAATATCCTAGGAAAGAGAAAAATGGATAAAGAAGTGGTGGTCCTCATGTACAATGGAATATCACTCAGCCATGAAATCCACGTCATAAGGCTAGTAGCAGCACGATGAGTGGATTTAGGTACGACGATTCTAAGTGAAATAAGTCACACAGAAAAAGACACTTATCATAAGATATCACTTAGAGAGGGAATGTAAAAACCGCTACACTTGAACTGAATTACAAAACAGAACAGAGTCACACGTTTAGAAAACACACTATGGCTGCTGAACGGGAAAGGTGAGGTGGGGTGATGCATAAAACAAGGGTTTCAAATTAGCTCCGATACCGTTCCATAAACCCAATATGTAAGAGACAAGACCTATTCCTTTTTCAGTGAACTGGACTCAACACCCCCTATTCACCGCACAAGAATATATCTGACTAGTAAGAATCTTCAAACCTATGTATTGATATCTCTCCGTAAGTGAGTCAAGGGGGTGTAAAGCGGCATAAACACAGCCGTGAAAAGCAGCTAAACCCCATTATGAAAATAAATTACTTTTCAAAACCCGTGAAACAAAGACAGTGAAAGAGAGAGAAATTCTTACAAAATTCGTTCAGGGGCTGTGATGCAACCTGGATTGACCATATCTAGACCCACAGCTGATTGAGACATAAGGGTGGACACTCTTGGGGCTGAGAGGTTCGGTGAGGTTGGGTGAGCCAACGCAGACCCTTTCAAGTAATACTGCATGGTACCCATCCCATGGGTCCCAAATCTCCAGGTTCAAGGGCATCTTCCTACGTCGAAAACAGGCATGAGAAACCCAGAAGATGGTACACCGTGTGAACGGGAAAGGTTTCTAAAACGCACCTCATTTCTCATCTCCTTTGCTCGGGTTCGCCATTCCAGCCGATTTACTAGCCATCTCCCTCCTTGGAGAATCAGCACCTTTAACCTCCTGTTCCGTACAGGTTGCAATTTGTCCTGAGGATGAACGGGAAGAGGGGGAACCAATGAGAGACTAGCTCTAGGTGTTGGGACAGGCACAGGTCACTCTATTTTCCCATCAGGAAGAAGAATTAAGCACAAGCTCAGCCTGCCCCCAGAACCAGAAGAGGGCCTGAAGCAATCCTGCACTTTTGCGGCCAGCTCCCAAAAAAGCGAGTTGAAAAATGGAGCTCAGGGGCACTGCAATTCACAAACCTGCAGAGTTTTAAATGATACCTCTCGTCCACAAATATATTAAGGGAAGGCAACGAAGAGGCTTTGAAAGCAAGGCAGAATTGCAGGAAACAGATTTCAGGAGGTAGATTCGAATCGCCTTGAAAGCACATGAAAAGCGGCAAAACGTGGACAATGATGCCCTTGGCCAAAAAGGGCGTATGCGTTTTTTCCTGAATATATTCAGGAAAAGCGCATACGCCCTTTTTGGCCAACCAAGCAACCTGGAAAGGCCAATCAGCGCTCCAAAGAAGTCTCGCTTCCCAGCGGGCAAAAGGGCCATGCGGAAAAAAGTGTCCAAACCAGAAATGCAGGACCGGCCATGGAGAAATGGGAGCCTTGCTACGCTGATGGGTGGGATGTAAATTGCCAACAGCCACTCTGGAGAAGTGTACGGTGTGTTCTGAAACATCTAAAAAACACAGCTTGGAGAGCATAGGGCACTTCCACTCATGGGCGTATAAATTGGGAAAACTAAAAATCAGCAAGACACAGGCACCCCAAAGTTTAGGGCTGCTCTGTTGACAAGAACCCCCACTTCATTACACCTTAAATATCCTAGGAAAGAGAAAAATGGATAAAGAAGTTGTGGTCCTCATGTACAATGGAATATCACTCACCCATGAAATCCACGTCATAAGGCTAGTAGCAGCACGATGAGTGGATTTAGGTACGACGATTCTAAGTGAAATAAGTCACACAGAAAAAGACACTTATCATAAGATATCACTTAGAGAGGGAATGTAAAAACCGCTACACTTGAACTGAATTACAAAACAGAACAGAGTCACACGTTTAGAAAACACACTATGGCTGCTGAACGGGAAAGGTGAGGTGGGGTGATGCATAAAACAAGGGTTTCAAATTAGCTCCGATACCGTTCCATAAACCCAATATGTAAGAGACAAGACCTATTCCTTTTTCAGTGAACTGGACTCAACACCCCCTATTCACCGCACAAGAATATATCTGACTAGTAAGAATCTTCAAACCTATGTATTGATATCTCTCCGTAAGTGAGTCAAGGGGGTGTAAAGCGGCATAAACACAGCCGTGAAAAGCAGCTAAACCCCATTATGAAAATAAATTACTTTTCAAAACCCGTGAAACAAAGACAGTGAAAGAGAGAGAAATTCTTACAAAATTCGTTCAGGGGCTGTGATGCAACCTGGATTGACCATATCTAGACCCACAGCTGATTGAGACATAAGGGTGGACACTCTTGGGGCTGAGAGGTTCGGTGAGGTTGGGTGAGCCAACGCAGACCCTTTCAAGTAATACTGCATGGTACCCATCCCATGGGTCCCAAATCTCCAGGTTCAAGGGCATCTTCCTACGTCGAAAACAGGCATGAGAAACCCAGAAGATGGTACACCGTGTGAACGGGAAAGGTTTCTAAAACGCACCTCATTTCTCATCTCCTTTGCTCGGGTTCGCCATTCCAGCCGATTTACTAGCCATCTCCCTCCTTGGAGAATCAGCACCTTTAACCTCCTGTTCCGTACAGGTTGCAATTTGTCCTGAGGATGAACGGGAAGAGGGGGAACCAATGAGAGACTAGCTCTAGGTGTTGGGACAGGCACAGGTCACTCTATTTTCCCATCAGGAAGAAGAATTAAGCACAAGCTCAGCCTGCCCCCCAGAACCAGAAGAGGGCCTGAAGCAATCCTGCGCTTTTGCGGCCAGCTCCCAAAAAAGCGAGTTGAAAAATGGAGCTCAGGGGCACTGCAATTCACAAACCTGCAGAGTTTTAAATGATACCTCTCGTCCACAAATATATTAAGGGAAGGCAACGAAGAGGCTTTGAAAGCAAGGCAGAATTGCAGGAAACAGATTTCAGGAGGTAGATTCGAATCGCCTTGAAAGCACATGAAAAGCGGCAAAACGTGGACAATGATGCCCTTGGCCAAAAAGGGCGTATGCGTTTTTTCCTGAATATATTCAGGAAAAAACGCATACGCCCTTTTTGGCCAACCAAGCAACCTGGAAAGGCCAATCAGCGCTCCAAAGAAGTCTCGCTTCCCAGCGGGCAAAAGGGCCATGCGGAAAAAAGTGTCCAAACCAGAAATGCAGGACCGGCCATGGAGAAATGGGAGCCTTGCTACGCTGATGGGTGGGATGTAAATTGCCAACAGCCACTCTGGAGAAGTGTACGGTGTGTCCTGAAACATCTAAAAAACACAGCTTGGAGAGCATAGGGCACTTCCACTCATGGGCGTATAAATTGGGAAAACTAAAAATCAGCAAGACACAGGCACCCCAAAGTTTAGGGCTGCTCTGTTGACAAGAACCCCCACTTCATTACACCTTAAATATCCTAGGAAAGCGAAAAATGGATAAAGAAGTGGTGGTCCTCATGTACAATGGAATATCACTCAGCCATGAAATCCACGTCATAAGGCTAGTAGCAGCACGATGAGTGGATTTAGGTACGACGATTCTAAGTGAAATAAGTCACACAGAAAAAGGCACTTATCATAAGATATCACTTAGAGAGGGAATGTAAAAACCGCTACACTTGAACTGAATTACAAAACAGAACAGAGTCACACGTTTAGAAAACACACTATGGCTGCTGAACGGGAAAGGTGAGGTGGGGTGATGCATAAAACAAGGGTTTCAAATTAGCTCCGATACCGTTCCATAAACCCAATATGTAAGAGACAAGACCTATTCCTTTTTCAGTGAACTGGACTCAACACCCCCTATTCACCGCACAAGAATATATCTGACTAGTAAGAATCTTCAAACCTATGTATTGATATCTCTCCGTAAGTGAGTCAAGGGGGTGTAAAGCGGCATAAACACAGCCGTGAAAAGCAGCTAAACCCCATTATGAAAATAAATTACTTTTCAAAACCCGTGAAACAAAGACAGTGAAAGAGAGAGAAATTCTTACAAAATTCGTTCAGGGGCTGTGATGCAACCTGGATTGACCATATCTAGACCCACAGCTGATTGAGACATAAGGGTGGACACTCTTGGGGCTGAGAGGTTCGGTGAGGTTGGGTGAGCCAACGCAGACCCTTTCAAGTAATACTGCATGGTACCCATCCCATGGGTCCCAAATCTTCAGGTTCAAGGGCATCTTCCTACGTTGAAAACAGGCATGAGAAACCCAGAAGATGGTACACCGTGTGATCGGGAAAGGTTTCTAAAACGCACCTCATTTCTCATCTCCTTTGCTCGGGTTCGCCATTCCAGCCGATTTACTAGCCATCTCCCTCCTTGGAGAATCAGCACCTTTAACCTCCTGTTCCGTACAGGTTGCAATTTGTCCTGAGGATGAACGGGAAGAGGGGGAACCAATGAGAGACTAGCTCTAGGTGTTGGGACAGGCACAGGTCACTCTATTTTCCCATCAGGAAGAAGAATTAAGCACAAGCTCAGCCTGCCCCCCAGAACCAGAAGAGGGCCTGAAGCAATCCTGCGCTTTTGCGGCCAGCTCCCAAAAAAGCGAGTTGAAAAATGGAGCTCAGGGGCACTGCAATTCACAAACCTGCAGAGTTTTAAATGATACCTCTCGTCCACAAATATATTAAGGGAAGGCAACGAAGAGGCTTTGAAAGCAAGGCAGAATTGCAGGAAACAGATTTCAGGAGGTAGATTCGAATCGCCTTGAAAGCACATGAAAAGCGGCAAAACGTGGACAATGATGCCCTTGGCCAAAAAGGGCGTATGCGTTTTTTCCTAAATATATTCAGGAAAAAACGCATACGCCCTTTTTGGCCAATCAAGCCACCTGGAAAGGCCAATCAGCGCTCCAAAGAAGTCTCGCTTCCCAGCGGGCAAAAGGGCCATGCGGAAAAAAGTGTCCAAACCAGAAATGCAGGACCGGCCATGGAGAAATGGGAGCCTTGCTACGCTGATGGGTGGGATGTAAATTGCCAACAGCCACTCTGGAGAAGTGTACGGTGTGTTCTGAAACATCTAAAAAACACAGCTTGGAGAGCATAGGGCACTTCCACTCATGGGCGTATAAATTGGGAAAACTAAAAATCAGCAAGACACAGGCACCCCAAAGTTTAGGGCTGCTCTGTTGACAAGAACCCCCACTTCATTACACCTTAAATATCCTAGGAAAGAGAAAAATGGGTAAAGAAGTTGGGGTCCTCATGTACAATGGAATATCACTCAGCCATGAAATCCACGTCATAAGGCTAGTAGCAGCACGATGAGTGGATTTAGGTACGACGATTCTAAGTGAAATAAGTCACACAGAAAAAGACACTTATCATAAGATATCACTTAGAGAGGGAATGTAAAAACCGCTACACTTGAACTGAATTGCAAAACAGAACAGAGTCACACGTTTAGGAAACACACTATGGCTGCTGAACGGGAAAGGCGAGGTGGGGTGATGCCTAAAACAAGGGTTTCAAATTAGCTCAGATACCGTTCCATAAACCCAATATGTAAGAGACAAGACCTATTCCTTTTTCAGTGAACTGGACTCAACACCCCCTATTCACCGCACAAGAATATATCTGACTAGGAAGAATCTTCAAACCTATGTATTGATATCTCTCCGTAAGTGAGTCAAGGGGGTGTAAAGCGGCATAAACACAGCTGTGAGAAGCAGCTAAACCCCATTATAAAAATAAATTACTTTTCAAAACCCGTGAAACAAAGACAGTGAAAGAGAGAGAAATTCTTACAAAATTCGTTCAGGGGCTGTGATGCAACCTGGATTGACCATATCTAGACCCACAGCTGATTGAGACATAAGGGTGGACACTCTTGGGGCTGAGAGGTTCGGTGAGGTTGGGTGAGCCAACGCAGACCCTTTCAAGTAATACTGCATGGTACCCATCCCATGGGTCCCAAATCTCCAGGTTCAAGGGCATCTTCCTACGTCGAAAACAGGCATGAGAAACCCAGAAGATGGTACACCGTGTGATCGGGAAAGGTTTCTAAAACGCACCTCATTTCTCATCTCCTTTGCTCGGGTTCGCCATTCCAGCCGATTTACTAGCCATCTCCCTCCTTGGAGAATCAGCACCTTTAACCTCCTGTTCCGTACAGGTTGCAATTTGTCCTGAGGATGAAGGGGAAGAGGGGGAACCAATGAGAGACTAGCTCTAGGTGTTGGGACAGGCACAGGTCACTCTATTTTCCCATCAGGAAGAAGAATTAAGCACAAGCTCAGCCTGCCCCCCAGAACCAGAAGAGGGCCTGAAGCAATCCTGCACTTTGGCGGCCAGCTCCCAAAAAAGCGAGTTGAAAAATGGAGCTCAGGGGCACTGCAATTCACAAACCTGCACAGTTTTAAATGATACCTCTCGTCCACAAATATACTAAGGGAAGGCAACGAAGAGGCTTTGAAAGCAAGGCAGAATTGCAGGAAACAGATTTCAGGAGGTAGATTCGAATCGCCTTGAAAGCACATGAAAAGCGGCAAAACGTGGACAATGATGCCCTTGGCCAAAAAGGGCGTATGCGTTTTTTCCTGAATATATTCAGGAAAAAACGCATACGCCCTTTTTGGCCAACCAAGCAACCTGGAAAGGCCAATCAGCGCTCCAAAGAAGTCTCGCTTCCCAGCGGGCAAAAGGGCCATGCGGAAAAAAGTGTCCAAACCAGAAATGCAGGACCGGCCATGGAGAAATGGGAGCCTTGCTACGCTGATGGGTGGGTTGTAAATTGCCAACAGCCACTCTGGAGAAGTGTACGGTGTGTTCTGAAACATCTAAAAAACACAGCTTGGAGAGCATAGGGCACTTCCACTCATGGGCGTATAAATTGGGAAAACTAAAAATCAGCAAGACACAGGCACCCCAAAGTTTAGGGCTGCTCTGTTGACAAGAACCCCCACTTCATTACACCTTAAATATCCTAGGAAAGAGAAAAATGGGTAAAGAAGTTGGGGTCCTCATGTACAATGGAATATCACTCAGCCATGAAATCCACGTCATAAGGCTAGTAGCAGCACGATGAGTGGATTTAGGTACGACGATTCTAAGTGAAATAAGTCACACAGAAAAAGACACTTATCATAAGATATCACTTAGAGAGGGAATGTAAAAACCGCTACACTTGAACTGAATTGCAAAACAGAACAGAGTCACACGTTTAGGAAACACACTATGGCTGCTGAACGGGAAAGGCGAGGTGGGGTGATGCCTAAAACAAGGGTTTCAAATTAGCTCAGATACCGTTCCATAAACCCAATATGTAAGAGACAAGACCTATTCCTTTTTCAGTGAACTGGACTCAACACCCCCTATTCACCGCACAAGAATATATCTGACTAGGAAGAATCTTCAAACCTATGTATTGATATCTCTCCGTAAGTGAGTCAAGGGGGTGTAAAGCGGCATAAACACAGCTGTGAGAAGCAGCTAAACCCCATTATAAAAATAAATTACTTTTCAAAACCCGTGAAACAAAGACAGTGAAAGAGAGAGAAATTCTTACAAAATTCGTTCAGGGGCTGTGATGCAACCTGGATTGACCATATCTAGACCCACAGCTGATTGAGACATAAGGGTGGACACTCTTGGGGCTGAGAGGTTCGGTGAGGTTGGGTGAGCCAACGCAGACCCTTTCAAGTAATACTGCATGGTACCCATCCCATGGGTCCCAAATCTCCAGGTTCAAGGGCATCTTCCTACGTCGAAAACAGGCATGAGAAACCCAGAAGATGGTACACCGTGTGATCGGGAAAGGTTTCTAAAACGCACCTCATTTCTCATCTCCTTTGCTCGGGTTCGCCATTCCAGCCGATTTACTAGCCATCTCCCTCCTTGGAGAATCAGCACCTTTAACCTCCTGTTCCGTACAGGTTGCAATTTGTCCTGAGGATGAAGGGGAAGAGGGGGAACCAATGAGAGACTAGCTCTAGGTGTTGGGACAGGCACAGGTCACTCTATTTTCCCATCAGGAAGAAGAATTAAGCACAAGCTCAGCCTGCCCCCCAGAACCAGAAGAGGGCCTGAAGCAATCCTGCACTTTGGCGGCCAGCTCCCAAAAAAGCGAGTTGAAAAATGGAGCTCAGGGGCACTGCAATTCACAAACCTGCACAGTTTTAAATGATACCTCTCGTCCACAAATATACTAAGGGAAGGCAACGAAGAGGCTTTGAAAGCAAGGCAGAATTGCAGGAAACAGATTTCAGGAGGTAGATTCGAATCGCCTTGAAAGCACATGAAAAGCGGCAAAACGTGGACAATGATGCCCTTGGCCAAAAAGGGCGTATGCGTTTTTTCCTGAATATATTCAGGAAAAAACGCATACGCCCTTTTTGGCCAACCAAGCAACCTGGAAAGGCCAATCAGCGCTCCAAAGAAGTCTCGCTTCCCAGCGGGCAAAAGGGCCATGCGGAAAAAAGTGTCCAAACCAGAAATGCAGGACCGGCCATGGAGAAATGGGAGCCTTGCTACGCTGATGGGTGGGATGTAAATTGCCAACAGCCACTCTGGAGAAGTGTACGGTGTGTTCTGAAACATCTAAAAAACACAGCTTGGAGAGCATAGGGCACTTCCACTCATGGGCGTATAAATTGGGAAAACTAAAAATCAGCAAGACACAGGCACCCCAAAGTTTAGGGCTGCTCTGTTGACAAGAACCCCCACTTCATTACACCTTAAATATCCTAGGAAAGAGAAAAATGGATAAAGAAGTTGTGGTCCTCATGTACAATGGAATATCACTCACCCATGAAATCCACGTCATAAGGCTAGTAGCAGCACGATGAGTGGATTTAGGTACGACGATTCTAAGTGAAATAAGTCACACAGAAAAAGACACTTATCATAAGATATCACTTAGAGAGGGAATGTAAAAACCGCTACACTTGAACTGAATTACAAAACAGAACAGAGTCACACGTTTAGAAAACACACTATGGCTGCTGAACGGGAAAGGTGAGGTGGGGTGATGCATAAAACAAGGGTTTCAAATTAGCTCCGATACCGTTCCATAAACCCAATATGTAAGAGACAAGACCTATTCCTTTTTCAGTGAACTGGACTCAACACCCCCTATTCACCGCACAAGAATATATCTGACTAGTAAGAATCTTCAAACCTATGTATTGATATCTCTCCGTAAGTGAGTCAAGGGGGTGTAAAGCGGCATAAACACAGCCGTGAAAAGCAGCTAAACCCCAATATAAAAATAAATTACTTTTCAAAACCCGTGACACAAAGGCAGTGAAAGAGAGAGAAATTCTTACAAAATTCGTTCAGGGGCTGTGATGCAACCTGGATTGACCATATCTAGACCCACAGCTGATTGAGACATAAGGGTGGACACTCTTGGGGCTGAGAGGTTCGGTGAGGTTGGGTGAGCCAACGCAGACCCTTTCAAGTAATACTGCATGATACCCATCCCATGGGTCCCAAATCTCCAGGTTCAAGGGCATCTTCCTACGTCGAAAACAGGCATGAGAAACCCAGAAGATGGTACACCGTGTGATCGGGAAAGGTTTCTAAAACGCACCCCATTTCTCATCTCCTTTGCTCGGGTTCGCCATTCCAGCCGATTTACTAGCCATCTCCCTCCTTGGAGAATCAGCACCTTTAACCTCCTGTTCCGTACAGGTTGCAATTTGTCCTGAGGATGAAGGGGAAGAGGGGGAACCAATGAGAGACTAGTTCTAGGTGTTGGGACAGGCACAGGTCACTCTATTTTCCCATCAGGAAGAAGAATTAAGCACAAGCTCAGCCTGCCCCCCAGAACCAGAAGAGGGCCTGAAGCAATCCTGCGCTTTTGCGGCCAGCTCCCAAAAAAGCGAGTTGAAAAATGGAGCTCAGGGGCACTGCAATTCACAAACCTGCACAGTTTTAAATGATACCTCTCGTCCACAAATATACTAAGGGAAGGCAACGAAGAGGCTTTGAAAGCAAGGCAGAATTGCAGGAAACAGATTTCAGGAGGTAGATTCGAATCGCCTTGAAAGCACATGAAAAGCGGCAAAACGTGGACAATGATGCCCTTGGCCAAAAAGGGCGTATGCGTTTTTTCCTGAATATATTCAGGAAAAAACGCATACGCCCTTTTTGGCCAACCAAGCAACCTGGAAAGGCCAATCAGCGCTCCAAAGAAGTCTCGCTTCCCAGCGGGCAAAAGGGCCATGCGGAAAAAAGTGTCCAAACCAGAAATGCAGGACCGGCCATGGAGAAATGGGAGCCTTGCTACGCTGATGGGTGGGATGTAAATTGCCAACAGCCACTCTGGAGAAGTGTACGGTGTGTTCTGAAACATCTAAAAAACACAGCTTGGAGAGCATAGGGCACTTCCACTCATGGGCGTATAAATTGGGAAAACTAAAAATCAGCAAGACACAGGCACCCCAAAGTTTAGGGCTGCTCTGTTGACAAGAACCCCCACTTCATTACACCTTAAATATCCTAGGAAAGAGAAAAATGGATAAAGAAGTTGGGGTCCTCATGTACAATGGAATATCACTCACCCATGAAATCCACGTCATAAGGCTAGTAGCAGCACGATGAGTGGATTTAGGTACGACGATTCTAAGTGAAATAAGTCACACAGAAAAAGACACTTATCATAAGATATCACTTAGAGAGGGAATGTAAAAACCGCTACACTTGAACTGAATTACAAAACAGAACAGAGTCACACGTTTAGAAAACACACTATGGCTGCTGAACGGGAAAGGTGAGGTGGGGTGATGCATAAAACAAGGGTTTCAAATTAGCTCCGATACCGTTCCATAAACCCAATATGTAAGAGACAAGACCTATTCCTTTTTCAGTGAACTGGACTCAACACCCCCTATTCACCGCACAAGAATATATCTGACTAGTAAGAATCTTCAAACCTATGTATTGATATCTCTCCGTAAGTGAGTCAAGGGGGTGTAAAGCGGCATAAACACAGCCGTGAAAAGCAGCTAAACCCCAATATAAAAATAAATTACTTTTCAAAACCCGTGACACAAAGGCAGTGAAAGAGAGAGAAATTCTTACAAAATTCGTTCAGGGGCTGTGATGCAACCTGGATTGACCATATCTAGACCCACAGCTGATTGAGACATAAGGGTGGACACTCTTGGGGCTGAGAGGTTCGGTGAGGTTGGGTGAGCCAACGCAGACCCTTTCAAGTAATACTGCATGATACCCATCCCATGGGTCCCAAATCTCCAGGTTCAAGGGCATCTTCCTACGTCGAAAACAGGCATGAGAAACCCAGAAGATGGTACACCGTGTGATCGGGAAAGGTTTCTAAAACGCACCCCATTTCTCATCTCCTTTGCTCGGGTTCGCCATTCCAGCCGATTTACTAGCCATCTCCCTCCTTGGAGAATCAGCACCTTTAACCTCCTGTTCCGTACAGGTTGCAATTTGTCCTGAGGATGAAGGGGAAGAGGGGGAACCAATGAGAGACTAGTTCTAGGTGTTGGGACAGGCACAGGTCACTCTATTTTCCCATCAGGAAGAAGAATTAAGCACAAGCTCAGCCTGCCCCCCAGAACCAGAAGAGGGCCTGAAGCAATCCTGCGCTTTTGCGGCCAGCTCCCAAAAAAGCGAGTTGAAAAATGGAGCTCAGGGGCACTGCAATTCACAAACCTGCACAGTTTTAAATGATACCTCTCGTCCACAAATATACTAAGGGAAGGCAACGAAGAGGCTTTGAAAGCAAGGCAGAATTGCAGGAAACAGATTTCAGGAGGTAGATTCGAATCGCCTTGAAAGCACATGAAAAGCGGCAAAACGTGGACAATGATGCCCTTGGCCAAAAAGGGCGTATGCGTTTTTTCCTGAATATATTCAGGAAAAAACGCATACGCCCTTTTTGGCCAACCAAGCAACCTGGAAAGGCCAATCAGCGCTCCAAAGAAGTCTCGCTTCCCAGCGGGCAAAAGGGCCATGCGGAAAAAAGTGTCCAAACCAGAAATGCAGGACCGGCCATGGAGAAATGGGAGCCTTGCTACGCTGATGGGTGGGATGTAAATTGCCAACAGCCACTCTGGAGAAGTGTACGGTGTGTTCTGAAACATCTAAAAAACACAGCTTGGAGAGCATAGGGCACTTCCACTCATGGGCGTATAAATTGGGAAAACTAAAAATCAGCAAGACACAGGCACCCCAAAGTTTAGGGCTGCTCTGTTGACAAGAACCCCCACTTCATTACACCTTAAATATCCTAGGAAAGAGAAAAATGGATAAAGAAGTTGGGGTCCTCATGTACAATGGAATATCACTCACCCATGAAATCCACGTCATAAGGCTAGTAGCAGCACGATGAGTGGATTTAGGTACGACGATTCTAAGTGAAATAAGTCACACAGAAAAAGACACTTATCATAAGATATCACTTAGAGAGGGAATGTAAAAACCGCTACACTTGAACTGAATTACAAAACAGAACAGAGTCACACGTTTAGAAAACACACTATGGCTGCTGAACGGGAAAGGTGAGGTGGGGTGATGCATAAAACAAGGGTTTCAAATTAGCTCCGATACCGTTCCATAAACCCAATATGTAAGAGACAAGACCTATTCCTTTTTCAGTGAACTGGACTCAACACCCCCTATTCACCGCACAAGAATATATCTGACTAGTAAGAATCTTCAAACCTATGTATTGATATCTCTCCGTAAGTGAGTCAAGGGGGTGTAAAGCGGCATAAACACAGCCGTGAAAAGCAGCTAAACCCCAATATAAAAATAAATTACTTTTCAAAACCCGTGACACAAAGGCAGTGAAAGAGAGAGAAATTCTTACAAAATTCGTTCAGGGGCTGTGATGCAACCTGGATTGACCATATCTAGACCCACAGCTGATTGAGACATAAGGGTGGACACTCTTGGGGCTGAGAGGTTCGGTGAGGTTGGGTGAGCCAACGCAGACCCTTTCAAGTAATACTGCATGATACCCATCCCATGGGTCCCAAATCTCCAGGTTCAAGGGCATCTTCCTACGTCGAAAACAGGCATGAGAAACCCAGAAGATGGTACACCGTGTGATCGGGAAAGGTTTCTAAAACGCACCCCATTTCTCATCTCCTTTGCTCGGGTTCGCCATTCCAGCCGATTTACTAGCCATCTCCCTCCTTGGAGAATCAGCACCTTTAACCTCCTGTTCCGTACAGGTTGCAATTTGTCCTGAGGATGAAGGGGAAGAGGGGGAACCAATGAGAGACTAGCTCTAGGTGTTGGGACAGGCACAGGTCACTCTATTTTCCCATCAGGAAGAAGAATTAAGCACAAGCTCAGCCTGCCCCCCAGAACCAGAAGAGGGCCTGAAGCAATCCTGCGCTTTTGCGGCCAGCTCCCAAAAAAGCGAGTTGAAAAATGGAGCTCAGGGGCACTGCAATTCACAAACCTGCACAGTTTTAAATGATACCTCTCGTCCACAAATATACTAAGGGAAGGCAACGAAGAGGCTTTGAAAGCAAGGCAGAATTGCAGGAAACAGATTTCAGGAGGTAGATTCGAATCGCCTTGAAAGCACATGAAAAGCGGCAAAACGTGGACAATGATGCCCTTGGCCAAAAAGGGCGTATGCGTTTTTTCCTGAATATATTCAGGAAAAAACGCATACGCCCTTTTTGGCCAACCAAGCAACCTGGAAAGGCCAATCAGCGCTCCAAAGAAGTCTCGCTTCCCAGCGGGCAAAAGGGCCATGCGGAAAAAAGTGTCCAAACCAGAAATGCAGGACCGGCCATGGAGAAATGGGAGCCTTGCTACGCTGATGGGTGGGATGTAAATTGCCAACAGCCACTCTGGAGAAGTGTACGGTGTGTTCTGAAACATCTAAAAAACACAGCTTGGAGAGCATAGGGCACTTCCACTCATGGGCGTATAAATTGGGAAAACTAAAAATCAGCAAGACACAGGCACCCCAAAGTTTAGGGCTGCTCTGTTGACAAGAACCCCCACTTCATTACACCTTAAATATCCTAGGAAAGAGAAAAATGGATAAAGAAGTTGGGGTCCTCATGTACAATGGAATATCACTCACCCATGAAATCCACGTCATAAGGCTAGTAGCAGCACGATGAGTGGATTTAGGTACGACGATTCTAAGTGAAATAAGTCACACAGAAAAAGACACTTATCATAAGATATCACTTAGAGAGGGAATGTAAAAACCGCTACACTTGAACTGAATTACAAAACAGAATAGAGTCACACGTTTAGAAAACACACTATGGCTGCTGAACGGGAAAGGTGAGGTGGGGTGATGCATAAAACAAGGGTTTCAAATTAGCTCCGATACCGTTCCATAAACCCAATATGTAAGAGACAAGACCTATTCCTTTTTCAGTGAACTGGACTCAACACCCCCTATTCACCGCACAAGATTATATCTGACTAGTAAGAATCTTCAAACCTATGTATTGATATCTCTCCGTAAGTGAGTCAAGGGGGTGTAAAGCGGCATAAACACAGCCGTGAAAAGCAGCTAAACCCCAATATAAAAATAAATTACTTTTCAAAACCCGTGAAACAAAGACAGTGAAAGAGAGAGAAATTCTTACAAAATTCGTTCAGGGGCTGTGATGCAACCTGGATTGACCATATCTAGACCCACAGCTGATTGAGACATAAGGGTGGACACTCTTGGGGCTGAGAGGTTCGGTGAGGTTGGGTGAGCCAACGCAGACCCTTTCAAGTAATACTGCATGGTACCCATCCCATGGGTCCCAAATCTCCAGGTTCAAGGGCATCTTCCTACGTCGAAAACAGGCATGAGAAACCCAGAAGATGGTACACCGTGTGATCGGGAAAGGTTTCTAAAACGCACCTCATTTCTCATCTCCTTTGCTCGGGTTCGCCATTCCGGCCGATTTACTAGCCATCTCCCTCCTTGGAGAATCAGCACCTTTAACCTCCTGTTCCGTACAGGTTGCAATTTGTCCTGAGGATGAAGGGGAAGAGGGGGAACCAATGAGAGACTAGCTCTAGGTGTTGGGACAGGCACAGGTCACTCTATTTTCCCATCAGGAAGAAGAATTAAGCACAAGCTCAGCCTGCCCCCCAGAACCAGAAGAGGGCCTGAAGCAATCCTGCGCTTTGGCGGCCAGCTCCCAAAAAAGCGAGTTGAAAAATGGAGCTCAGGGGCACTGCAATTCACAAACCTGCACAGTTTTAAATGATACCTCTCGTCCACAAATATACTAAGGGAAGGCAACGAAGAGGCTTTGAAAGCAAGGCAGAATTGCAGGAAACAGATTTCAGGAGGTAGATTCGAATCGCCTTGAAAGCACATGAAAAGCGGCAAAATGTGGACAATGATGCCCTTGGCCAAAAAGGGCGTATGCGTTTTTTCCTGAATATATTCAGGAAAAAACGCATACGCCCTTTTTGGCCAACCAAGCAACCTGGAAAGGCCAATCAGCGCTCCAAAGAAGTCTCGCTTCCCAGCGGGCAAAAGGGCCATGCGGAAAAAAGTGTCCAAACCAGAAATGCAGGACCGGCCATGGAGAAATGGGAGCCTTGCTACGCTGATGGGTGGGATGTAAATTGCCAACAGCCACTCTGGAGAAGTGTACGGTGTGTTCTGAAACATCTAAAAAACACAGCTTGGAGAGCATAGGGCACTTCCACTCATGGGCGTATAAATTGGGAAAACTAAAAATCAGCAAGACACAGGCACCCCAAAGTTTAGGGCTGCTCTGTTGACAAGAACCCCCACTTCATTACACCTTAAATATCCTAGGAAAGAGAAAAATGGATAAAGAAGTTGGGGTCCTCATGTACAATGGAATATCACTCACCCATGAAATCCACGTCATAAGGCTAGTAGCAGCACGATGAGTGGATTTAGGTACGACGATTCTAAGTGAAATAAGTCACACAGAAAAAGACACTTATCATAAGATATCACTTAGAGAGGGAATGTAAAAACCGCTACACTTGAACTGAATTACAAAACAGAATAGAGTCACACGTTTAGAAAACACACTATGGCTGCTGAACGGGAAAGGTGAGGTGGGGTGATGCATAAAACAAGGGTTTCAAATTAGCTCCGATACCGTTCCATAAACCCAATATGTAAGAGACAAGACCTATTCCTTTTTCAGTGAACTGGACTCAACACCCCCTATTCACCGCACAAGAATATATCTGACTAGTAAGAATCTTCAAACCTATGTATTGATATCTCTCCGTAAGTGAGTCAAGGGGGTGTAAAGCGGCATAAACACAGCCGTGAAAAGCAGCTAAACCCCAATATAAAAATAAATTACTTTTCAAAACCCGTGAAACAAAGACAGTGAAAGAGAGAGAAATTCTTACAAAATTCGTTCAGGGGCTGTGATGCAACCTGGATTGACCATATCTAGACCCACAGCTGATTGAGACATAAGGGTGGACACTCTTGGGGCTGAGAGGTTCGGTGAGGTTGGGTGAGCCAACGCAGACCCTTTCAAGTAATACTGCATGGTACCCATCCCATGGGTCCCAAATCTCCAGGTTCAAGGGCATCTTCCTACGTCGAAAACAGGCATGAGAAACCCAGAAGATGGTACACCGTGTGATCGGGAAAGGTTTCTAAAACGCACCTCATTTCTCATCTCCTTTGCTCGGGTTCGCCATTCCGGCCGATTTACTAGCCATCTCCCTCCTTGGAGAATCAGCACCTTTAACCTCCTGTTCCGTACAGGTTGCAATTTGTCCTGAGGATGAAGGGGAAGAGGGGGAACCAATGAGAGACTAGCTCTAGGTGTTGGGACAGGCACAGGTCACTCTATTTTCCCATCAGGAAGAAGAATTAAGCACAAGCTCAGCCTGCCCCCCAGAACCAGAAGAGGGCCTGAAGCAATCCTGCGCTTTGGCGGCCAGCTCCCAAAAAAGCGAGTTGAAAAATGGAGCTCAGGGGCACTGCAATTCACAAACCTGCACAGTTTTAAATGATACCTCTCGTCCACAAATATACTAAGGGAAGGCAACGAAGAGGCTTTGAAAGCAAGGCAGAATTGCAGGAAACAGATTTCAGGAGGTAGATTCGAATCGCCTTGAAAGCACATGAAAAGCGGCAAAATGTGGACAATGATGCCCTTGGCCAAAAAGGGCGTATGCGTTTTTTCCTGAATATATTCAGGAAAAAACGCATACGCCCTTTTTGGCCAACCAAGCAACCTGGAAAGGCCAATCAGCGCTCCAAAGAAGTCTCGCTTCCCAGCGGGCAAAAGGGCCATGCGGAAAAAAGTGTCCAAACCAGAAATGCAGGACCGGCCATGGAGAAATGGGAGCCTTGCTACGCTGATGGGTGGGATGTAAATTGCCAACAGCCACTCTGGAGAAGTGTACGGTGTGTTCTGAAACATCTAAAAAACACAGCTTGGAGAGCATAGGGCACTTCCACTCATGGGCGTATAAATTGGGAAAACTAAAAATCAGCAAGACACAGGCACCCCAAAGTTTAGGGCTGCTCTGTTGACAAGAACCCCCACTTCATTACACCTTAAATATCCTAGGAAAGAGAAAAATGGATAAAGAAGTTGGGGTCCTCATGTACAATGGAATATCACTCAGCCATGAAATCCACGTCATAAGGCTAGTAGCAGCACGATGAGTGGATTTAGGTACGACGATTCTAAGTGAAATAAGTCACACAGAAAAAGACACTTATCATAAGATATCACTTAGAGAGGGAATGTAAAAACCGCTACACTTGAACTGAATTACAAAACAGAACAGAGTCACACGTTTAGAAAACACACTATGGCTGCTGAACGGGAAAGGTGAGGTGGGGTGATGCATAAAACAAGGGTTTCAAATTAGCTCCGATACCGTTCCATAAACCCAATATGTAAGAGACAAGACCTATTCCTTTTTCAGTGAACTGGACTCAACACCCCCTATTCACCGCACAAGAATATATCTGACTAGTAAGAATCTTCAAACCTATGTATTGATATCTCTCCGTAAGTGAGTCAAGGGGGTGTAAAGCGGCATAAACACAGCCGTGAAAAGCAGCTAAACCCCAATATAAAAATAAATTACTTTTCAAAACCCGTGAAACAAAGACAGTGAAAGAGAGAGAAATTCTTACAAAATTCGTTCAGGGGCTGTGATGCAACCTGGATTGACCATATCTAGACCCACAGCTGATTGAGACATAAGGGTGGACACTCTTGGGGCTGAGAGGTTCGGTGAGGTTGGGTGAGCCAACGCAGACCCTTTCAAGTAATACTGCATGGTACCCATCCCATGGGTCCCAAATCTCCAGGTTCAAGGGCATCTTCCTACGTCGAAAACAGGCATGAGAAACCCAGAAGATGGTACACCGTGTGATCGGGAAAGGTTTCTAAAACGCACCTCATTTCTCATCTCCTTTGCTCGGGTTCGCCATTCCAGCCGATTTACTAGCCATCTCCCTCCTTGGAGAATCAGCACCTTTAACCTCCTGTTCCGTACAGGTTGCAATTTGTCCTTAGGATGAAGGGGAAGAGGGGGAACCAATGAGAGACTAGCTCTAGGTGTTGGGACAGGCACAGGTCACTCTATTTTCCCATCAGGAAGAAGAATTAAGCACAAGCTCAGCCTGCCCCCCAGAACCAGAAGAGGGCCTGAAGCAATCCTGCGCTTTGGCGGCCAGCTCCCAAAAAAGCGAGTTGAAAAATGGAGCTCAGGGGCACTGCAATTCACAAACCTGCACAGTTTTAAATGATACCTCTCGTCCACAAATATACTAAGGGAAGGCAACGAAGAGGCTTTGAAAGCAAGGCAGAATTGCAGGAAACAGATTTCAGGAGGTAGATTCGAATCGCCTTGAAAGCACATGAAAAGCGGCAAAACGTGGACAATGATGCCCTTGGCCAAAAAGGGCGTATGCGTTTTTTCCTGAATATATTCAGGAAAAAACGCATACGCCCTTTTTGGCCAACCAAGCAACCTGGAAAGGACAATCAGCGCTCCAAAGAAGTCTCGCTTCCCAGCGGGCAAAAGGGCCATGCGGAAAAAAGTGTCCAAACCAGAAATGCAGGACCGGCCATGGAGAAATGGGAGCCTTGCTACGCTGATGGGTGGGATGTAAATTGCCAACAGCCACTCTGGAGAAGTGTACGGTGTGTTCTGAAACATCTAAAAAACACAGCTTGGAGAGCATAGGGCACTTCCACTCATGGGCGTATAAATTGGGAAAACTAAAAATCAGCAAGACACAGGCACCCCAAAGTTTAGGGCTGCTCTGTTGACAAGAACCCCCACTTCATTACACCTTAAATATCCTAGGAAAGAGAAAAATGGATAAAGAAGTTGTGGTCCTCATGTACAATGGAATATCACTCACCCATGAAATCAACGTCATAAGGCTAGTAGCAGCACGATGAGTGGATTTAGGTACGACGATTCTAAGTGAAATAAGTCACACAGAAAAAGACACTTATCATAAGATATCACTTAGAGAGTGAATGTAAAAACCGCTACACTTGAACTGAATTACAAAACAGAACAGAGTCACACGTTTAGAAAACACACTATGGCTGCTGAACGGGAAAGGTGAGGTGGGGTGATGCATAAAACAAGGGTTTCAAATTAGCTCCGATACCGTTCCATAAACCCAATATGTAAGAGACAAGACCTATTCCTTTTTCAGTGAACTGGACTCAACACCCCCTATTCACCGCACAAGAATATATCTGACTAGTAAGAATCTTCAAACCTATGTATTGATATCTCTCCGTAAGTGAGTCAAGGGGGTGTAAAGCGGCATAAACACAGCCGTGAAAAGCAGCTAAACCCCAATATAAAAATAAATTACTTTTCAAAACCCGTGACACAAAGGCAGTGAAAGAGAGAGAAATTCTTACAAAATTCGTTCAGGGGCTGTGATGCAACCTGGATTGACCATATCTAGACCCACAGCTGATTGAGACATAAGGGTGGACACTCTTGGGGCTGAGAGGTTCGGTGAGGTTGGGTGAGCCAACGCAGACCCTTTCAAGTAATACTGCATGGTACCCATCCCATGGGTCCCAAATCTCCAGGTTCAAGGGCATCTTCCTACGTCGAAAACAGGCATGAGAAACCCAGAAGATGGTACACCGTGTGATCGGGAAAGGTTTCTAAAACGCACCCCATTTCTCATCTCCTTTGCTCGGGTTCGCCATTCCAGCCGATTTACTAGCCATCTCCCTCCTTGGAGAATCAGCACCTTTAACCTCCTGTTCCGTATAGGTTGCAATTTGTCCTGAGGATGAAGGGGAAGAGGGGGAACCAATGAGAGACTAGCTCTAGGTGTTGGGACAGGCACAGGTCACTCTATTTTCCCATCAGGAAGAAGAATTAAGCACAAGCTCAGCCTGCCCCCCAGAACCAGAAGAGGGCCTGAAGCAATCCTGCGCTATTGCGGCCAGCTCCCAAAAAAGCGAGTTGAAAAATGGAGCTCAGGGGCACTGCAATTCACAAACCTGCACAGTTTTAAATGATACCTCTCGTCCACAAATATACTAAGGGAAGGCAACGAAGAGGCTTTGAAAGCAAGGCAGAATTGCAGGAAACAGATTTCAGGAGGTAGATTCGAATCGCCTTGAAAGCACATGAAAAGCGGCAAAACGTGGACAATGATGCCCTTGGCCAAAAAGGGCGTATGCGTTTTTTCCTGAATATATTCAGGAAAAAACGCATACGCCCTTTTTGGCCAACCAAGCAACCTGGAAAGGCCAATCAGCGCTCCAAAGAAGTCTCGCTTCCCAGCGGGCAAAAGGGCCATGCGGAAAAAAGTGTCCAAACCAGAAATGCAGGACCGGCCATGGAGAAATGGGAGCCTTGCTACGCTGATGGGTGGGATGTAAATTGCCAACAGCCACTCTGGAGAAGTGTACGGTGTGTTCTGAAACATCTAAAAAACACAGCTTGGAGAGCATAGGGCACTTCCACTCATGGGCGTATAAATTGGGAAAACTAAAAATCAGCAAGACACAGGCACCCCAAAGTTTAGGGCTGCTCTGTTGACAAGAACCCCCACTTCATTACACCTTAAATATCCTAGGAAAGAGAAAAATGGATAAAGAAGTTGTGGTCCTCATGTACAATGGAATATCACTCACCCATGAAATCAACGTCATAAGGCTAGTAGCAGCACGATGAGTGGATTTAGGTACGACGATTCTAAGTGAAATAAGTCACACAGAAAAAGACACTTATCATAAGATATCACTTAGAGAGGGAATGTAAAAACCGCTACACTTGAACTGAATTACAAAACAGAACAGAGTCACACGTTTAGAAAACACACTATGGCTGCTGAACGGGAAAGGTGAGGTGGGGTGATGCATAAAACAAGGGTTTCAAATTAGCTCCGATACCGTTCCATAAACCCAATATGTAAGAGACAAGACCTATTCCTTTTTCAGTGAACTGGACTCAACACCCCCTATTCACCGCACAAGAATATATCTGACTAGTAAGAATCTTCAAACCTATGTATTGATATCTCTCCGTAAGTGAGTCAAGGGGGTGTAAAGCGGCATAAACACAGCCGTGAAAAGCAGCTAAACCCCATTATGAAAATAAATTACTTTTCAAAACCCGTGAAACAAAGACAGTGAAAGAGAGAGAAATTCTTACAAAATTCGTTCAGGGGCTGTGATGCAACCTGGATTGACCATATCTAGACCCACAGCTGATTGAGACATAAGGGTGGACACTCTTGGGGCTGAGAGGTTCGGTGAGGTTGGGTGAGCCAACGCAGACCCTTTCAAGTAATACTGCATGGTACCCATCCCATGGGTCCCAAATCTCCAGGTTCAAGGGCATCTTCCTACGTCGAAAACAGGCATGAGAAACCCAGAAGATGGTACACCGTGTGATCGGGAAAGGTTTCTAAAACGTACCTCATTTCTCATCTCCTTTGCTCGGGTTCGCCATTCCAGCCGATTTACTAGCCATCTCCCTCCTTGGAGAATCAGCACCTTTAACCTCCTGTTCCGTACAGGTTGCAATTTGTCCTGAGGATGAACGGGAAGAGGGGGAACCAATGAGAGACTAGCTCTAGGTGTTGGGACAGGCACAGGTCACTCTATTTTCCCATCAGGAAGAAGAATTAAGCACAAGCTCAGCCTGCCCCCCAGAACCAGAAGAGGGCCTGAAGCAATCCTGCGCTTTTGCGGCCAGCTCCCAAAAAAGCGAGTTGAAAAATGGAGCTCAGGGGCACTGCAATTCACAAACCTGCAGAGTTTTAAATGATACCTCTCGTCCACAAATATATTAAGGGAAGGCAACGAAGAGGCTTTGAAAGCAAGGCAGAATTGCAGGAAACAGATTTCAGGAGGTAGATTCGAATCGCCTTGAAAGCACATGAAAAGCGGCAAAACGTGGACAATGATGCCCTTGGCCAAAAAGGGCGTATGCGTTTTTTCCTAAATATATTTAGGAAAAAACGCATACGCCCTTTTTGGCCAACCAAGCAACCTGGAAAGGCCAATCAGCGCTCCAAAGAAGTCTCGCTTCCCAGCGGGCAAAAGGGCCATGCGGAAAAAAGTGTCCAAACCAGAAATGCAGGACCGGCCATGGAGAAATGGGAGCCTTGCTACGCTGATGGGTGGGATGTAAATTGCCAACAGCCACTCTGGAGAAGTGTACGGTGTGTTCTGAAACATCTAAAAAACACAGCTTGGAGAGCATAGGGCACTTCCACTCATGGGCGTATAAATTGGGAAAACTAAAAATCAGCAAGACACAGGCACCCCAAAGTTTAGGGCTGCTCTGTTGACAAGAACCCCCACTTCATTACACCTTAAATATCCTAGGAAAGAGAAAAATGGGTAAAGAAGTTGGGGTCCTCATGTACAATGGAATATCACTCAGCCATGAAATCCACGTCATAAGGCTAGTAGCAGCACGATGAGTGGATTTAGGTACGACGATTCTAAGTGAAATAAGTCACACAGAAAAAGACACTTATCATAAGATATCACTTAGAGAGGGAATGTAAAAACCGCTACACTTGAACTGAATTGCAAAACAGAACAGAGTCACACGTTTAGGAAACACACTATGGCTGCTGAACGGGAAAGGCGAGGTGGGGTGATGCATAAAACAAGGGTTTCAAAATAGCTCAGATACCATTCCATAAACCCAATATGTAAGAGACAAGACCTATTCCTTTTTCAGTGAACTGGACTCAACACCCCCTATTCACCGCACAAGAATATATCTGACTAGGAAGAATCTTCAAACCTATGTATTGATATCTCTCCGTAAGTGAGTCAAGGGGGTGTAAAGCGGCATAAACACAGCTGTGAGAAGCAGCTAAACCCCATTATAAAAATAAATTACTTTTCAAAACCCGTGAAACAAAGACAGTGAAAGAGAGAGAAATTCTTACAAAATTCGTTCAGGGGCTGTGATGCAACCTGGATTGACCATATCTAGACCCACAGCTGATTGAGACATAAGGGTGGACACTCTTGGGGCTGAGAGGTTCGGTGAGGTTGGGTGAGCCAACGCAGACCCTTTCAAGTAATACTGCATGGTACCCATCCCATGGGTCCCAAATCTCCAGGTTCAAGGGCATCTTCCTACGTCGAAAACAGGCATGAGAAACCCAGAAGATGGTACACCGTGTGAACGGGAAAGGTTTCTAAAACGCACCTCATTTCTCATCTCCTTTGCTCGGGTTCGCCATTCCAGCCGATTTACTAGCCATCTCCCTCCTTGGAGAATCAGCACCTTTAACCTCCTGTTCCGTACAGGTTGCAATTTGTCCTGAGGATGAAGGGGAAGAGGGGGAACCAATGAGAGACTAGCTCTAGGTGTTGGGACAGGCACAGGTCACTCTATTTTCCAATCAGGAAGAAGAATTAAGCACAAGCTCAGCCTGCCCCCCAGAACCAGAAGAGGGCCTGAAGCAATCCTGCGCTTTTGCGGCCAGCTCCCAAAAAAGCGAGTTGAAAAATGGAGCTCAGGGGCACTGCAATTCACAAACCTGCAGAGTTTTAAATGATACCTCTCGTCCACAAATATATTAAGGGAAGGCAACGAAGAGGCTTTGAAAGCAAGGCAGAATTGCAGGAAACAGATTTCAGGAGGTAGATTCGAATCGCCTTGAAAGCACATGAAAAGCGGCAAAACGTGGACAATGATGCCCTTGTCCAAAAAGGGCGTATGCGTTTTTTCCTGAATATATTCAGGAAAAAACGCATACGCCCTTTTTGGCCAACCAAGCAACCTGGAAAGGCCAATCAGCGCTCCAAAGAAGTCTCGTTTCCCAGCGGGCAAAAGGGCCATGCGGAAAAAAGTGTCCAAACAAGAAATGCAGGACCGGCCATGGAGAAATGGGAGCCTTGCTACGCTGATGGGTGGGATGTAAATTGCCAACAGCCACTCAGGAGAAGTGTACGGTGTGTTCTGAAACATCTATAAAACACAGCTTGGAGAGCATAGGGCACTTCCACTCATGGGCGTATAAATTGGGAAAACTAAAAATCAGCAAGACACAGGCACCCCAAAGTTTAGGGCTGCTCTGTTGACAAAAACCCCCACTTCATTACACCTTAAATATCCTAGGAAAGAGAAAAATGGATAAAGAAGTTGTGGTCCTCATGTACAATGGAATATCACTCAGCCAGGAAATCAACGTCATAAGGCTAGTAGCAGCACGATGAGTGGATTTAGGTACGACGATTCTAGAGTGAAATAAGTCACACAGAAAAAGACACTTATCATAAGATATCACTTCTAGAGGGAATGTAGAACCACTACACTTGAACTGAATTACAAAACAGAACAGAGTCACAGGTTTAGGAAACACACTATGGCTGCTGAACGGGAAAGGTGAGGTGGGGTGATGCGTAAAACAAGGGTTTCAAATTAGCTCAGATACTGTTCCATAAACCCAATATGTAAGAGACAAGACCTATTCCTTTTTCAGTGAACTGGACTGAACACCCCCTATTCAACGCACAAGAATATATCTGACTAGTAAGAATCTTCAAACCTATGTATTGATATCTCTCTGTAAGTGAGTCAAGGGGGTGTAAAGCGGCATAAACACAGCCGTGAAAAGCAGCTAAACCCCATTATAAAAATAAATTACTTTTCAAAACCCGTGAAACAAAGACAGTGAAAGAGAGAGAAATTCTTACAAAATTCGTTCAGGGGCTGTGATGCAACCTGGATTGACCATATCTAGACCCACAGCTGATTGAGACATAAGGGTGCACACTCTTGGGACTGAGAGGTTCGGTGAGGTTGGGTGAGCCAACGCAGACCCTTTCAAGTAATACTGCATGGTACCCATCCCATGGGTCCCAAATCTCCAGGTTCAAGGGCATCTTCCTACGTCGAAAACAGGCATGAGAAACCCAGAAGATGGTACACCATGTGATCGGGAAAGGTTTCTAAAACGCACCTCATTTCTCATCTCCTTTGCTCGGGTTCGCCATTCCAGCCGATTTACTAGCCATCTCCCTCCTTGGAGAATCAGCACCTTTAACCTCCTGTTCCGTACAGGTTGCAATTTGTCCTGAGGATGAACGGGAAGAGGGGGAACCAATGAGAGACTAGCTCTAGGTGTTGGGACAGGCACAGGTCACTCTATTTTCCCATCAGGAAGAAGAATTAAGCACAAGCTCAGCCTGCCCCCAGACCCAGAAGAGGGCCTGAAGCAATCCTGCACTTTTGCGGCCAGCTCCCAAAAAAGCGAGTTGAAAAATGGAGCTCAGGGGCACTGCAATTCACAAACCTGCAGAGTTTTAAATGATACCTCTCGTCCACAAATATATTAAGGGAAGGCAACGAAGAGGCTTTGAAAGCAAGGCAGAATTGCAGGAAACAGATTTCAGGAGGTAGATTCGAATCGCCTTGAAAGCACATGAAAAGCGGCAAAACGTGGACAATGATGCCCTTGGCCAAAAAGGGCGTATGCGTTTTTTCCTGAATATATTCAGGAAAAGCGCATACGCCCTTTTTGGCCAACCAAGCAACCTGGAAAGGCCAATCAGCGCTCCAAAGAAGTCTCGCTTCCCAGCGGGCAAAAGGGCCATGCGGAAAAAAGTGTCCAAACCAGAAATGCAGGACCGGCCATGGAGAAATGGGAGCCTTGCTACGCTGATGGGTGGGATGTAAATTGCCAACAGCCACTCTGGAGAAGTGTACGGTGTGTTCTGAAACATCTAAAAAACACAGCTTGGAGAGCATAGGGCACTTCCACTCATGGGCGTATAAATTGGGAAAACTAAAAATCAGCAAGACACAGGCACCCCAAAGTTTAGGGCTGCTCTGTTGACAAGAACCCCCACTTCATTACACCTTAAATATCCTAGGAAAGCGAAAAATGGATAAAGAAGTTGTGGTCCTCATGTACAATGGAATATCACTCAGCCATGAAATCCACGTCATAAGGCTAGTAGCAGCACGATGAGTGGATTTAGGTACGACGATTCTAAGTGAAATAAGTCACACAGAAAAAGACACTTATCATAAGATATCACTTAGAGAGGGAATGTAAAAACCGCTACACTTGAACTGAATTACAAAACAGAACAGAGTCACACGTTTAGAAAACACACTATGGCTGCTGAACGGGAAAGGTGAGGTGGGGTGATGCATAAAACAAGGGTTTCAAATTAGCTCCGATACCGTTCCATAAACCCAATATGTAAGAGACAAGACCTATTCCTTTTTCAGTGAACTGGACTCAACACCCCCTATTCACCGCACAAGAATATATCTGACTAGTAAGAATCTTCAAACCTATGTATTGATATCTCTCCGTAAGTGAGTCAAGGGGGTGTAAAGCGGCATAAACACAGCCGTGAAAAGCAGCTAAACCCCATTATGAAAATAAATTACTTTTCAAAACCCGTGAAACAAAGACAGTGAAAGAGAGAGAAATTCTTACAAAATTCGTTCAGGGGCTGTGATGCAACCTGGATTGACCATATCTAGACCCACAGCTGATTGAGACATAAGGGTGGACACTCTTGGGGCTGAGAGGTTCGGTGAGGTTGGGTGAGCCAACGCAGACCCTTTCAAGTAATACTGCATGGTACCCATCCCATGGGTCCCAAATCTCCAGGTTCAAGGGCATCTTCCTACGTCGAAAACAGGCATGAGAAACCCAGAAGATGGTACACCGTGTGAACGGGAAAGGTTTCTAAAACGCACCTCATTTCTCATCTCCTTTGCTCGGGTTCGCCATTCCAGCCGATTTACTAGCCATCTCCCTCCTTGGAGAATCAGCACCTTTAACCTCCTGTTCCGTACAGGTTGCAATTTGTCCTGAGGATGAACGGGAAGAGGGGGAACCAATGAGAGACTAGCTCTAGGTGTTGGGACAGGCACAGGTCACTCTATTTTCCCATCAGGAAGAAGAATTAAGCACAAGCTCAGCCTGCCCCCCAGAACCAGAAGAGGGCCTGAAGCAATCCTGCGCTTTTGCGGCCAGCTCCCAAAAAAGCGAGTTGAAAAATGGAGCTCAGGGGCACTGCAATTCACAAACCTGCAGAGTTTTAAATGATACCTCTCGTCCACAAATATATTAAGGGAAGGCAACGAAGAGGCTTTGAAAGCAAGGCAGAATTGCAGGAAACAGATTTCAGGAGGTAGATTCGAATCGCCTTGAAAGCACATGAAAAGCGGCAAAACGTGGACAATGATGCCCTTGGCCAAAAAGGGCGTATGCGTTTTTTCCTGAATATATTCAGGAAAAAACGCATACGCCCTTTTTGGCCAACCAAGCAACCTGGAAAGGCCAATCAGCGCTCCAAAGAAGTCTCGCTTCCCAGCGGGCAAAAGGGCCATGCGGAAAAAAGTGTCCAAACCAGAAATGCAGGACCGGCCATGGAGAAATGGGAGCCTTGCTACGCTGATGGGTGGGATGTAAATTGCCAACAGCCACTCTGGAGAAGTGTACGGTGTGTCCTGAAACATCTAAAAAACACAGCTTGGAGAGCATAGGGCACTTCCACTCATGGGCGTATAAATTGGGAAAACTAAAAATCAGCAAGACACAGGCACCCCAAAGTTTAGGGCTGCTCTGTTGACAAGAACCCCCACTTCATTACACCTTAAATATCCTAGGAAAGCGAAAAATGGATAAAGAAGTGGTGGTCCTCATGTACAATGGAATATCACTCAGCCATGAAATCCACGTCATAAGGCTAGTAGCAGCACGATGAGTGGATTTAGGTACGACGATTCTAAGTGAAATAAGTCACACAGAAAAAGACACTTATCATAAGATATCACTTAGAGAGGGAATGTAAAAACCGCTACACTTGAACTGAATTACAAAACAGAACAGAGTCACACGTTTAGAAAACACACTATGGCTGCTGAAGGGGAAAGGTGAGGTGGGGTGATGCATAAAACAAGGGTTTCAAATTAGCTCCGATACCGTTCCATAAACCCAATATGTAAGAGACAAGACCTATTCCTTTTTCAGTGAACTGGACTCAACACCCCCTATTCACCGCACAAGAATATATCTGACTAGTAAGAATCTTCAAACCTATGTATTGATATCTCTCCGTAAGTGAGTCAAGGGGGTGTAAAGCGGCATAAACACAGCCGTGAAAAGCAGCTAAACCCCATTATGAAAATAAATTACTTTTCAAAACCCGTGAAACAAAGACAGTGAAAGAGAGAGAAATTCTTACAAAATTCGTTCAGGGGCTGTGATGCAACCTGGATTGACCATATCTAGACCCACAGCTGATTGAGACATAAGGGTGGACACTCTTGGGGCTGAGAGGTTCGGTGAGGTTGGGTGAGCCAACGCAGACCCTTTCAAGTAATACTGCATGGTACCCATCCCATGGGTCCCAAATCTCCAGGTTCAAGGGCATCTTCCTACGTTGAAAACAGGCATGAGAAACCCAGAAGATGGTACACCGTGTGATCGGGAAAGGTTTCTAAAACGCACCTCATTTCTCATCTCCTTTGCTCGGGTTCGCCATTCCAGCCGATTTACTAGCCATCTCCCTCCTTGGAGAATCAGCACCTTTAACCTCCTGTTCCGTACAGGTTGCAATTTGTCCTGAGGATGAACGGGAAGAGGGGGAACCAATGAGAGACTAGCTCTAGGTGTTGGGACAGGCACAGGTCACTCTATTTTCCCATCAGGAAGAAGAATTAAGCACAAGCTCAGCCTGCCCCCCAGAACCAGAAGAGGGCCTGAAGCAATCCTGCGCTTTTGCGGCCAGCTCCCAAAAAAGCGAGTTGAAAAATGGAGCTCAGGGGCACTGCAATTCACAAACCTGCAGAGTTTTAAATGATACCTCTCGTCCACAAATATATTAAGGGAAGGCAACGAAGAGGCTTTGAAAGCAAGGCAGAATTGCAGGAAACAGATTTCAGGAGGTAGATTCGAATCGCCTTGAAAGCACATGAAAAGCGGCAAAACGTGGACAATGATGCCCTTGGCCAAAAAGGGCGTATGCGTTTTTTCCTAAATATATTCAGGAAAAAACGCATACGCCCTTTTTGGCCAATCAAGCCACCTGGAAAGGCCAATCAGCGCTCCAAAGAAGTCTCGCTTCCCAGCGGGCAAAAGGGCCATGCGGAAAAAAGTGTCCAAACCAGAAATGCAGGACCGGCCATGGAGAAATGGGAGCCTTGCTACGCTGATGGGTGGGATGTAAATTGCCAACAGCCACTCTGGAGAAGTGTACGGTGTGTTCTGAAACATCTAAAAAACACAGCTTGGAGAGCATAGGGCACTTCCACTCATGGGCGTATAAATTGGGAAAACTAAAAATCAGCAAGACACAGGCACCCCAAAGTTTAGGGCTGCTCTGTTGACAAGAACCCCCACTTCATTACACCTTAAATATCCTAGGAAAGAGAAAAATGGATAAAGAAGTTGTGGTCCTCATGTACAATGGAATATCACTCACCCATGAAATCAACGTCATAAGGCTAGTAGCAGCACGATGAGTGGATTTAGGTACGACGATTCTAAGTGAAATAAGTCACACAGAAAAAGACACTTATCATAAGATATCACTTAGAGAGGGAATGTAAAAACCGCTACACTTGAACTGAATTACAAAACAGAACAGAGTCACACGTTTAGAAAACACACTATGGCTGCTGAACGGGAAAGGTGAGGTGGGGTGATGCATAAAACAAGGGTTTCAAATTAGCTCCGATACCGTTCCATAAACCCAATATGTAAGAGACAAGACCTATTCCTTTTTCAGTGAACTGGACTCAACACCCCCTATTCACCGCACAAGAATATATCTGACTAGTAAGAATCTTCAAACCTATGTATTGATATCTCTCCGTAAGTGAGTCAAGGGGGTGTAAAGCGGCATAAACACAGCCGTGAAAAGCAGCTAAACCCCAATATAAAAATAAATTACTTTTCAAAACCCGTGAAACAAAGACAGTGAAAGAGAGAGAAATTCTTACAAAATTCGTTCAGGGGCTGTGATGCAACCTGGATTGACCATATCTAGACCCACAGCTGATTGAGACATAAGGGTGGACACTCTTGGGGCTGAGAGGTTCGGTGAGGTTGGGTGAGCCAACGCAGACCCTTTCAAGTAATACTGCATGGTACCCATCCCATGGGTCCCAAATCTCCAGGTTCAAGGGCATCTTCCTACGTCGAAAACAGGCATGAGAAACCCAGAAGATGGTACACCGTGTGATCGGGAAAGGTTTCTAAAACGCACCCCATTTCTCATCTCCTTTGCTCGGGTTCGCCATTCCAGCCGATTTACTAGCCATCTCCCTCCTTGGAGAATCAGCACCTTTAACCTCCTGTTCCGTACAGGTTGCAATTTGTCCTGAGGATGAAGGGGAAGAGGGGGAACCAATGAGAGACTAGCTCTAGGTGTTGGGACAGGCACAGGTCACTCTATTTTCCCATCAGGAAGAAGAATTAAGCACAAGCTCAGCCTGCCCCCCAGAACCAGAAGAGGGCCTGAAGCAATCCTGCGCTTTTGCGGCCAGCTCCCAAAAAAGCGAGTTGAAAAATGGAGCTCAGGGGCACTGCAATTCACAAACCTGCACAGTTTTAAATGATACCTCTCGTCCACAAATATACTAAGGGAAGGCAACGAAGAGGCTTTGAAAGCAAGGCAGAATTGCAGGAAACAGATTTCAGGAGGTAGATTCGAATCGCCTTGAAAGCACATGAAAAGCGGCAAAACGTGGACAATGATGCCCTTGGCCAAAAAGGGCGTATGCGTTTTTTCCTGAATATATTCAGGAAAAAACGCATACGCCCTTTTTGGCCAACCAAGCAACCTGGAAAGGCCAATCAGCGCTCCAAAGAAGTCTCGCTTCCCAGCGGGCAAAAGGGCCATGCGGAAAAAAGTGTCCAAACCAGAAATGCAGGACCGGCCATGGAGAAATGGGAGCCTTGCTACGCTGATGGGTGGGATGTAAATTGCCAACAGCCACTCTGGAGAAGTGTACGGTGTGTTCTGAAACATCTAAAAAACACAGCTTGGAGAGCATAGGGCACTTCCACTCATGGGCGTATAAATTGGGAAAACTAAAAATCAGCAAGACACAGGCACCCCAAAGTTTAGGGCTGCTCTGTTGACAAGAACCCCCACTTCATTACACCTTAAATATCCTAGGAAAGAGAAAAATGGATAAAGAAGTTGGGGTCCTCATGTACAATGGAATATCACTCACCCATGAAATCCACGTCATAAGGCTAGTAGCAGCACGATGAGTGGATTTAGGTACGACGATTCTAAGTGAAATAAGTCACACAGAAAAAGACACTTATCATAAGATATCACTTAGAGAGGGAATGTAAAAACCGCTACACTTGAACTGAATTACAAAACAGAATAGAGTCACACGTTTAGAAAACACACTATGGCTGCTGAACGGGAAAGGTGAGGTGGGGTGATGCATAAAACAAGGGTTTCAAATTAGCTCCGATACCGTTCCATAAACCCAATATGTAAGAGACAAGACCTATTCCTTTTTCAGTGAACTGGACTCAACACCCCCTATTCACCGCACAAGAATATATCTGACTAGTAAGAATCTTCAAACCTATGTATTGATATCTCTCCGTAAGTGAGTCAAGGGGGTGTAAAGCGGCATAAACACAGCCGTGAAAAGCAGCTAAACCCCAATATAAAAATAAATTACTTTTCAAAACCCGTGACACAAAGGCAGTGAAAGAGAGAGAAATTCTTACAAAATTCGTTCAGGGGCTGTGATGCAACCTGGATTGACCATATCTAGACCCACAGCTGATTGAGACATAAGGGTGGACACTCTTGGGGCTGAGAGGTTCGGTGAGGTTGGGTGAGCCAACGCAGACCCTTTCAAGTAATACTGCATGATACCCATCCCATGGGTCCCAAATCTCCAGGTTCAAGGGCATCTTCCTACGTCGAAAACAGGCATGAGAAACCCAGAAGATGGTACACCGTGTGATCGGGAAAGGTTTCTAAAACGCACCCCATTTCTCATCTCCTTTGCTCGGGTTCGCCATGCCAGCCGATTTACTAGCCATCTCCCTCCTTGGAGAATCAGCACCTTTAACCTCCTGTTCCGTACAGGTTGCAATTTGTCCTGAGGATGAAGGGGAAGAGGGGGAACCAATGAGAGACTAGCTCTAGGTGTTGGGACAGGCACAGGTCACTCTATTTTCCCATCAGGAAGAAGAATTAAGCACAAGCTCAGCCTGCCCCCCAGAACCAGAAGAGGGCCTGAAGCAATCCTGCGCTTTTGCGGCCAGCTCCCAAAAAAGCGAGTTGAAAAATGGAGCTCAGGGGCACTGCAATTCACAAACCTGCACAGTTTTAAATGATACCTCTCGTCCACAAATATACTAAGGGAAGGCAACGAAGAGGCTTTGAAAGCAAGGCAGAATTGCAGGAAACAGATTTCAGGAGGTAGATTCGAATCGCCTTGAAAGCACATGAAAAGCGGCAAAACGTGGACAATGATGCCCTTGGCCAAAAAGGGCGTATGCGTTTTTTCCTGAATATATTCAGGAAAAAACGCATACGCCCTTTTTGGCCAACCAAGCAACCTGGAAAGGCCAATCAGCGCTCCAAAGAAGTCTCGCTTCCCAGCGGGCAAAAGGGCCATGCGGAAAAAAGTGTCCAAACCAGAAATGCAGGACCGGCCATGGAGAAATGGGAGCCTTGCTACGCTGATGGGTGGGATGTAAATTGCCAACAGCCACTCTGGAGAAGTGTACGGTGTGTCCTGAAACATCTAAAAAACACAGCTTGGAGAGCATAGGGCACTTCCACTCATGGGCGTATAAATTGGGAAAACTAAAAATCAGCAAGACACAGGCACCCCAAAGTTTAGGGCTGCTCTGTTGACAAGAACCCCCACTTCATTACACCTTAAATATCCTAGGAAAGAGAAAAATGGATAAAGAAGTTGTGGTCCTCATGTACAATGGAATATCACTCACCCATGAAATCAACGTCATAAGGCTAGTAGCAGCACGATGAGTGGATTTAGGTACGACGATTCTAAGTGAAATAAGTCACACAGAAAAAGACACTTATCATAAGATATCACTTAGAGAGGGAATGTAAAAACCGCTACACTTGAACTGAATTACAAAACAGAACAGAGTCACACGTTTAGAAAACACACTATGGCTGCTGAACGGGAAAGGTGAGGTGGGGTGATGCATAAAACAAGGGTTTCAAATTAGCTCCGATACCGTTCCATAAACCCAATATGTAAGAGACAAGACCTATTCCTTTTTCAGTGAACTGGACTCAACACCCCCTATTCACCGCACAAGAATATATCTGACTAGTAAGAATCTTCAAACCTATGTATTGATATCTCTCCGTAAGTGAGTCAAGGGGGTGTAAAGCGGCATAAACACAGCCGTGAAAAGCAGCTAAACCCCAATATAAAAATAAATTACTTTTCAAAACCCGTGAAACAAAGACAGTGAAAGAGAGAGAAATTCTTACAAAATTCGTTCAGGGGCTGTGATGCAACCTGGATTGACCATATCTAGACCCACAGCTGATTGAGACATAAGGGTGGACACTCTTGGGGCTGAGAGGTTCGGTGAGGTTGGGTGAGCCAACGCAGACCCTTTCAAGTAATACTGCATGGTACCCATCCCATGGGTCCCAAATCTCCAGGTTCAAGGGCATCTTCCTACGTCGAAAACAGGCATGAGAAACCCAGAAGATGGTACACCGTGTGATCGGGAAAGGTTTCTAAAACGCACCCCATTTCTCATCTCCTTTGCTCGGGTTCGCCATTCCAGCCGATTTACTAGCCATCTCCCTCCTTGGAGAATCAGCACCTTTAACCTCCTGTTCCGTACAGGTTGCAATTTGTCCTGAGGATGAAGGGGAAGAGGGGGAACCAATGAGAGACTAGCTCTAGGTGTTGGGACAGGCACAGGTCACTCTATTTTCCCATCAGGAAGAAGAATTAAGCACAAGCTCAGCCTGCCCCCCAGAACCAGAAGAGGGCCTGAAGCAATCCTGCGCTTTTGCGGCCAGCTCCCAAAAAAGCGAGTTGAAAAATGGAGCTCAGGGGCACTGCAATTCACAAACCTGCACAGTTTTAAATGATACCTCTCGTCCACAAATATACTAAGGGAAGGCAACGAAGAGGCTTTGAAAGCAAGGCAGAATTGCAGGAAACAGATTTCAGGAGGTAGATTCGAATCGCCTTGAAAGCACATGAAAAGCGGCAAAACGTGGACAATGATGCCCTTGGCCAAAAAGGGCGTATGCGTTTTTTCCTGAATATATTCAGGAAAAAACGCATACGCCCTTTTTGGCCAACCAAGCAACCTGGAAAGGCCAATCAGCGCTCCAAAGAAGTCTCGCTTCCCAGCGGGCAAAAGGGCCATGCGGAAAAAAGTGTCCAAACCAGAAATGCAGGACCGGCCATGGAGAAATGGGAGCCTTGCTACGCTGATGGGTGGGATGTAAATTGCCAACAGCCACTCTGGAGAAGTGTACGGTGTGTTCTGAAACATCTAAAAAACACAGCTTGGAGAGCATAGGGCACTTCCACTCATGGGCGTATAAATTGGGAAAACTAAAAATCAGCAAGACACAGGCACCCCAAAGTTTAGGGCTGCTCTGTTGACAAGAACCCCCACTTCATTACACCTTAAATATCCTAGGAAAGAGAAAAATGGATAAAGAAGTTGGGGTCCTCATGTACAATGGAATATCACTCAGCCATGAAATCCACGTCATAAGGCTAGTAGCAGCACGATGAGTGGATTTAGGTACGACGATTCTAAGTGAAATAAGTCACACAGAAAAGACACTTATCATAAGATATCACTTAGAGAGGGAATGTAAAAACCGCTACACTTGAACTGAATTGCAAAACAGAACAGAGTCACACGTTTAGGAAACACACTATGGCTGCTGAACGGGAAAGGTGAGGTGGGGTGATGCATAAAACAAGGGTTTCAAATTAGCTCCGATACCGTTCCATAAACCCAATATGTAAGAGACAAGACCTATTCCTTTTTCAGTGAACTGGACTCAACACCCCCTATTCACCGCACAAGAATATATCTGACTAGTAAGAATCTTCAAACCTATGTATTGATATCTCTCCGTAAGTGAGTCAAGGGGGTGTAAAGCGGCATAAACACAGCCGTGAAAAGCAGCTAAACCCCATTATGAAAATAAATTACTTTTCAAAACCCGTGAAACAAAGACAGTGAAAGAGAGAGAAATTCTTACAAAATTCGTTCAGGGGCTGTGATGCAACCTGGATTGACCATATCTAGACCCACAGCTGATTGAGACATAAGGGTGGACACTCTTGGGGCTGAGAGGTTCGGTGAGGTTGGGTGAGCCAACGCAGACCCTTTCAAGTAATACTGCATGGTACCCATCCCATGGGTCCCAAATCTCCAGGTTCAAGGGCATCTTCCTACGTCGAAAACAGGCATGAGAAACCCAGAAGATGGTACACCGTGTGAACGGGAAAGGTTTCTAAAACGCACCTCATTTCTCATCTCCTTTGCTCGGGTTCGCCATTCCAGCCGATTTACTAGCCATCTCCCTCCTTGGAGAATCAGCACCTTTAACCTCCTGTTCCGTACAGGTTGCAATTTGTCCTGAGGATGAACGGGAAGAGGGGGAACCAATGAGAGACTAGCTCTAGGTGTTGGGACAGGCACAGGTCACTCTATTTTCCCATCAGGAAGAAGAATTAAGCACAAGCTCAGCCTGCCCCCCAGAACCAGAAGAGGGCCTGAAGCAATCCTGCGCTTTTGCGGCCAGCTCCCAAAAAAGCGAGTTGAAAAATGGAGCTCAGGGGCACTGCAATTCACAAACCTGCAGAGTTTTAAATGATACCTCTCGTCCACAAATATATTAAGGGAAGGCAACGAAGAGGCTTTGAAAGCAAGGCAGAATTGCAGGAAACAGATTTCAGGAGGTAGATTCGAATCGCCTTGAAAGCACATGAAAAGCGGCAAAACGTGGACAATGATGCCCTTGGCCAAAAAGGGCGTATGCGTTTTTTCCTGAATATATTCAGGAAAAAACGCATACGCCCTTTTTGGCCAACCAAGCAACCTGGAAAGGCCAATCAGCGCTCCAAAGAAGTCTCGCTTCCCAGCGGGCAAAAGGGCCATGCGGAAAAAAGTGTCCAAACCAGAAATGCAGGACCGGCCATGGAGAAATGGGAGCCTTGCTACGCTGATGGGTGGGATGTAAATTGCCAACAGCCACTCTGGAGAAGTGTACGGTGTGTCCTGAAACATCTAAAAAACACAGCTTGGAGAGCATAGGGCACTTCCACTCATGGGCGTATAAATTGGGAAAACTAAAAATCAGCAAGACACAGGCACCCCAAAGTTTAGGGCTGCTCTGTTGACAAGAACCCCCACTTCATTACACCTTAAATATCCTAGGAAAGCGAAAAATGGATAAAGAAGTGGTGGTCCTCATGTACAATGGAATATCACTCAGCCATGAAATCCACGTCATAAGGCTAGTAGCAGCACGATGAGTGGATTTAGGTACGACGATTCTAAGTGAAATAAGTCACACAGAAAAAGACACTTATCATAAGATATCACTTAGAGAGGGAATGTAAAAACCGCTACACTTGAACTGAATTACAAAACAGAACAGAGTCACACGTTTAGAAAACACACTATGGCTGCTGAAGGGGAAAGGTGAGGTGGGGTGATGCATAAAACAAGGGTTTCAAATTAGCTCCGATACCGTTCCATAAACCCAATATGTAAGAGACAAGACCTATTCCTTTTTCAGTGAACTGGACTCAACACCCCCTATTCACCGCACAAGAATATATCTGACTAGTAAGAATCTTCAAACCTATGTATTGATATCTCTCCGTAAGTGAGTCAAGGGGGTGTAAAGCGGCATAAACACAGCCGTGAAAAGCAGCTAAACCCCATTATGAAAATAAATTACTTTTCAAAACCCGTGAAACAAAGACAGTGAAAGAGAGAGAAATTCTTACAAAATTCGTTCAGGGGCTGTGATGCAACCTGGATTGACCATATCTAGACCCACAGCTGATTGAGACATAAGGGTGGACACTCTTGGGGCTGAGAGGTTCGGTGAGGTTGGGTGAGCCAACGCAGACCCTTTCAAGTAATACTGCATGGTACCCATCCCATGGGTCCCAAATCTCCAGGTTCAAGGGCATCTTCCTACGTTGAAAACAGGCATGAGAAACCCAGAAGATGGTACACCGTGTGATCGGGAAAGGTTTCTAAAACGCACCTCATTTCTCATCTCCTTTGCTCGGGTTCGCCATTCCAGCCGATTTACTAGCCATCTCCCTCCTTGGAGAATCAGCACCTTTAACCTCCTGTTCCGTACAGGTTGCAATTTGTCCTGAGGATGAACGGGAAGAGGGGGAACCAATGAGAGACTAGCTCTAGGTGTTGGGACAGGCACAGGTCACTCTATTTTCCCATCAGGAAGAAGAATTAAGCACAAGCTCAGCCTGCCCCCCAGAACCAGAAGAGGGCCTGAAGCAATCCTGCGCTTTTGCGGCCAGCTCCCAAAAAAGCGAGTTGAAAAATGGAGCTCAGGGGCACTGCAATTCACAAACCTGCAGAGTTTTAAATGATACCTCTCGTCCACAAATATATTAAGGGAAGGCAACGAAGAGGCTTTGAAAGCAAGGCAGAATTGCAGGAAACAGATTTCAGGAGGTAGATTCGAATCGCCTTGAAAGCACATGAAAAGCGGCAAAACGTGGACAATGATGCCCTTGGCCAAAAAGGGCGTATGCGTTTTTTCCTAAATATATTCAGGAAAAAACGCATACGCCCTTTTTGGCCAATCAAGCCACCTGGAAAGGCCAATCAGCGCTCCAAAGAAGTCTCGCTTCCCAGCGGGCAAAAGGGCCATGCGGAAAAAAGTGTCCAAACCAGAAATGCAGGACCGGCCATGGAGAAATGGGAGCCTTGCTACGCTGATGGGTGGGATGTAAATTGCCAACAGCCACTCTGGAGAAGTGTACGGTGTGTTCTGAAACATCTAAAAAACACAGCTTGGAGAGCATAGGGCACTTCCACTCATGGGCGTATAAATTGGGAAAACTAAAAATCAGCAAGACACAGGCACCCCAAAGTTTAGGGCTGCTCTGTTGACAAGAACCCCCACTTCATTACACCTTAAATATCCTAGGAAAGAGAAAAATGGATAAAGAAGTTGTGGTCCTCATGTACAATGGAATATCACTCACCCATGAAATCAACGTCATAAGGCTAGTAGCAGCACGATGAGTGGATTTAGGTACGACGATTCTAAGTGAAATAAGTCACACAGAAAAAGACACTTATCATAAGATATCACTTAGAGAGGGAATGTAAAAACCGCTACACTTGAACTGAATTACAAAACAGAACAGAGTCACACGTTTAGAAAACACACTATGGCTGCTGAACGGGAAAGGTGAGGTGGGGTGATGCATAAAACAAGGGTTTCAAATTAGCTCCGATACCGTTCCATAAACCCAATATGTAAGAGACAAGACCTATTCCTTTTTCAGTGAACTGGACTCAACACCCCCTATTCACCGCACAAGAATATATCTGACTAGTAAGAATCTTCAAACCTATGTATTGATATCTCTCCGTAAGTGAGTCAAGGGGGTGTAAAGCGGCATAAACACAGCCGTGAAAAGCAGCTAAACCCCAATATAAAAATAAATTACTTTTCAAAACCCGTGAAACAAAGACAGTGAAAGAGAGAGAAATTCTTACAAAATTCGTTCAGGGGCTGTGATGCAACCTGGATTGACCATATCTAGACCCACAGCTGATTGAGACATAAGGGTGGACACTCTTGGGGCTGAGAGGTTCGGTGAGGTTGGGTGAGCCAACGCAGACCCTTTCAAGTAATACTGCATGGTACCCATCCCATGGGTCCCAAATCTCCAGGTTCAAGGGCATCTTCCTACGTCGAAAACAGGCATGAGAAACCCAGAAGATGGTACACCGTGTGATCGGGAAAGGTTTCTAAAACGCACCCCATTTCTCATCTCCTTTGCTCGGGTTCGCCATTCCAGCCGATTTACTAGCCATCTCCCTCCTTGGAGAATCAGCACCTTTAACCTCCTGTTCCGTACAGGTTGCAATTTGTCCTGAGGATGAAGGGGAAGAGGGGGAACCAATGAGAGACTAGCTCTAGGTGTTGGGACAGGCACAGGTCACTCTATTTTCCCATCAGGAAGAAGAATTAAGCACAAGCTCAGCCTGCCCCCCAGAACCAGAAGAGGGCCTGAAGCAATCCTGCGCTTTTGCGGCCAGCTCCCAAAAAAGCGAGTTGAAAAATGGAGCTCAGGGGCACTGCAATTCACAAACCTGCACAGTTTTAAATGATACCTCTCGTCCACAAATATACTAAGGGAAGGCAACGAAGAGGCTTTGAAAGCAAGGCAGAATTGCAGGAAACAGATTTCAGGAGGTAGATTCGAATCGCCTTGAAAGCACATGAAAAGCGGCAAAACGTGGACAATGATGCCCTTGGCCAAAAAGGGCGTATGCGTTTTTTCCTGAATATATTCAGGAAAAAACGCATACGCCCTTTTTGGCCAACCAAGCAACCTGGAAAGGCCAATCAGCGCTCCAAAGAAGTCTCGCTTCCCAGCGGGCAAAAGGGCCATGCGGAAAAAAGTGTCCAAACCAGAAATGCAGGACCGGCCATGGAGAAATGGGAGCCTTGCTACGCTGATGGGTGGGATGTAAATTGCCAACAGCCACTCTGGAGAAGTGTACGGTGTGTTCTGAAACATCTAAAAAACACAGCTTGGAGAGCATAGGGCACTTCCACTCATGGGCGTATAAATTGGGAAAACTAAAAATCAGCAAGACACAGGCACCCCAAAGTTTAGGGCTGCTCTGTTGACAAGAACCCCCACTTCATTACACCTTAAATATCCTAGGAAAGAGAAAAATGGATAAAGAAGTTGGGGTCCTCATGTACAATGGAATATCACTCACCCATGAAATCCACGTCATAAGGCTAGTAGCAGCACGATGAGTGGATTTAGGTACGACGATTCTAAGTGAAATAAGTCACACAGAAAAAGACACTTATCATAAGATATCACTTAGAGAGGGAATGTAAAAACCGCTACACTTGAACTGAATTACAAAACAGAATAGAGTCACACGTTTAGAAAACACACTATGGCTGCTGAACGGGAAAGGTGAGGTGGGGTGATGCATAAAACAAGGGTTTCAAATTAGCTCCGATACCGTTCCATAAACCCAATATGTAAGAGACAAGACCTATTCCTTTTTCAGTGAACTGGACTCAACACCCCCTATTCACCGCACAAGAATATATCTGACTAGTAAGAATCTTCAAACCTATGTATTGATATCTCTCCGTAAGTGAGTCAAGGGGGTGTAAAGCGGCATAAACACAGCCGTGAAAAGCAGCTAAACCCCAATATAAAAATAAATTACTTTTCAAAACCCGTGACACAAAGGCAGTGAAAGAGAGAGAAATTCTTACAAAATTCGTTCAGGGGCTGTGATGCAACCTGGATTGACCATATCTAGACCCACAGCTGATTGAGACATAAGGGTGGACACTCTTGGGGCTGAGAGGTTCGGTGAGGTTGGGTGAGCCAACGCAGACCCTTTCAAGTAATACTGCATGATACCCATCCCATGGGTCCCAAATCTCCAGGTTCAAGGGCATCTTCCTACGTCGAAAACAGGCATGAGAAACCCAGAAGATGGTACACCCGTGTGATCGGGAAAGGTTTCTAAAACGCACCCCATTTCTCATCTCCTTTGCTCGGGTTCGCCATGCCAGCCGATTTACTAGCCATCTCCCTCCTTGGAGAATCAGCACCTTTAACCTCCTGTTCCGTACAGGTTGCAATTTGTCCTGAGGATGAAGGGGAAGAGGGGGAACCAATGAGAGACTAGCTCTAGGTGTTGGGACAGGCACAGGTCACTCTATTTTCCCATCAGGAAGAAGAATTAAGCACAAGCTCAGCCTGCCCCCCAGAACCAGAAGAGGGCCTGAAGCAATCCTGCGCTTTTGCGGCCAGCTCCCAAAAAAGCGAGTTGAAAAATGGAGCTCAGGGGCACTGCAATTCACAAACCTGCAGCAGTTTTAAATGAGACCTCTCGTCCACAAATATACTAGAGGGAAGGCAACGAAGAGGCTTTGAAAGCAAGGCAGAATTGCAGGAAACAGATTTCAGGAGGTAGATTCGAATCGCCTTGAAAGCACATGAAAAGCGGCAGAAACGTGGACAGTGATGCCCTTGGCCAAAAAGGGCGTATGCGTTTTTTCCTGAATATATTCAGGAAAAAACGCATACGCCCTTTTTGGCCAACCAAGCAACCTGGAAAGGCCAATCAGCGCTCCAAAGAAGTCTCGCTTCCCAGCGGGCAAAAGGGCCATGCGGAAAAAAGTGTCCAAACCAGAAATGCAGGACCGGCCATGGAGAAATGGGAGCCTTGCTACGCTGATGGGTGGGATGTAAATTGCCAACAGCCACTCTGGAGAAGTGTACGGTGTGTCCTGAAACATCTAAAAAACACAGCTTGGAGAGCATAGGGCACTTCCACTCATGGGCGTATAAATTGGGAAAACTAAAAATCAGCAAGACACAGGCACCCCAAAGTTTAGGGCTGCTCTGTTGACAAGAACCCCCACTTCATTACACCTTAAATATCCTAGGAAAGAGAAAAATGATAAAGAAGTTGGGGTCCTCATGTACAATGGAATATCACTCAGCCCATGAAATCAACGTCATAAGGCTAGTAGCAGCACGATGAGTGGATTTAGGTACTGACGATTCTAAGTGAAATAAGTCACACAGAAAAAGACACTTATCATAAGATATCACTTAGAGAGGGAATGTAAAAACCGCTACACTTGAACTGAATTACAAAACAGAACAGAGTCACACGTTTAGAAAACACACTATGGCTGCTGAACGGGAAAGGTGAGGTGGGGTGATGCATAAAACAAGGGTTTCAAATTAGCTCCGATACCGTTCCATAAACCCAATATGTAAGAGACAAGACCTATTCCTTTTTCAGTGAACTGGACTCAACACCCCCTATTCACCGCACAAGAATATATCTGACTAGTAAGAATCTTCAAACCTATGTATTGATATCTCTCCGTAAGTGAGTCAAGGGGGTGTAAAGCGGCATAAACACAGCCGTGAAAAGCAGCTAAACCCCAATATAAAAATAAATTACTTTTCAAAACCCGTGAAACAAAGACAGTGAAAGAGAGAGAAATTCTTACAAAATTCGTTCAGGGGCTGTGATGCAACCTGGATTGACCATATCTAGACCCACAGCTGATTGAGACATAAGGGTGGACACTCTTGGGGCTGAGAGGTTCGGTGAGGTTGGGTGAGCCAACGCAGACCCTTTCAAGTAATACTGCATGGTACCCATCCCATGGGTCCCAAATCTCCAGGTTCAAGGGCATCTTCCTACGTCGAAAACAGGCATGAGAAACCCAGAAGATGGTACAACCGTGTGATCGGGAAAGGTTTCTAAAACGCACCCCATTTCTCATCTCCTTTGCTCGGGTTCGCCATTCCAGCCGATTTACTAGCCATCTCCCTCCTTGGAGAATCAGCACCTTTAACCTCCTGTTCCGTACAGGTTGCAATTTGTCCTGAGGATGAAGGGGAAGAGGGGGAACCAATGAGAGACTAGCTCTAGGTGTTGGGACAGGCACAGGTCACTCTATTTTCCCATCAGGAAGAAGAATTAAGCACAAGCTCAGCCTGCCCCCCAGAACCAGAAGAGGGCCTGAAGCAATCCTGCGCTTTTGCGGCCAGCTCCCAAAAAAGCGAGTTGAAAAATGGAGCTCAGGGGCACTGCAATTCACAAACCTGCACAGTTTTAAATGATACCTCTCGTCCACAAATATACTAAGGGAAGGCAACGAAGAGGCTTTGAAAGCAAGGCAGAATTGCAGGAAACAGATTTCAGGAGGTAGATTCGAATCGCCTTGAAAGCACATGAAAAGCGGCAAAACGTGGACAATGATGCCCTTGGCCAAAAAGGGCGTATGCGTTTTTTCCTGAATATATTCAGGAAAAAACGCATACGCCCTTTTTGGCCAACCAAGCAACCTGGAAAGGCCAATCAGCGCTCCAAAGAAGTCTCGCTTCCCAGCGGGCAAAAGGGCCATGCGGAAAAAAGTGTCCAAACCAGAAATGCAGGACCGGCCATGGAGAAATGGGAGCCTTGCTACGCTGATGGGTGGGATGTAAATTGCCAACAGCCACTCTGGAGAAGTGTACGGTGTGTTCTGAAACATCTAAAAAACACAGCTTGGAGAGCATAGGGCACTTCCACTCATGGGCGTATAAATTGGGAAAACTAAAAATCAGCAAGACACAGGCACCCCAAAGTTTAGGGCTGCTCTGTTGACAAGAACCCCCACTTCATTACACCTTAAATATCCTAGGAAAGAGAAAAATGGATAAAGAAGTTGGGGTCCTCATGTACAATGGAATATCACTCACCCATGAAATCCACGTCATAAGGCTAGTAGCAGCACGATGAGTGGATTTAGGTACGACGATTCTAAGTGAAATAAGTCACACAGAAAAAGACACTTATCATAAGATATCACTTAGAGAGGGAATGTAAAAACCGCTACACTTGAACTGAATTACAAAACAGAATAGAGTCACACGTTTAGAAAACACACTATGGCTGCTGAACGGGAAAGGTGAGGTGGGGTGATGCATAAAACAAGGGTTTCAAATTAGCTCCGATACCGTTCCATAAACCCAATATGTAAGAGACAAGACCTATTCCTTTTTCAGTGAACTGGACTCAACACCCCCTATTCACCGCACAAGAATATATCTGACTAGTAAGAATCTTCAAACCTATGTATTGATATCTCTCCGTAAGTGAGTCAAGGGGGTGTAAAGCGGCATAAACACAGCCGTGAAAAGCAGCTAAACCCCAATATAAAAATAAATTACTTTTCAAAACCCGTGAAACAAAGACAGTGAAAGAGAGAGAAATTCTTACAAAATTCGTTCAGGGACTGTGATGCAACCTGGATTGACCATATCTAGACCCACAGCTGATTGAGACATAAGGGTGGACACTCTTGGGGCTGAGAGGTTCGGTGAGGTTGGGTGAGCCAACGCAGACCCTTTCAAGTAATACTGCATGGTACCCATCCCATGGGTCCCAAATCTCCAGGTTCAAGGGCATCTTCCTACGTCGAAAACAGGC
>NW_026645691.1:0-91613 GCF_949987535.1 Balaenoptera acutorostrata | reverse complement strand
GAAGAGTTTAGACACTAGGAGAAGGTAAGGAACACACCCATTATCAAGAAATCACATTAGGATTCTCTTTTTAACCTGTTCCTTAAAACACTAGTGCTTAGGAAATCTATTGGAGGCAGAAGCAGTCAAGGGTAGCTTAGGGTTAGGGTTAGGGTTAGATTGAGGGTTAGGGTATGGCTTAGGGTACGGGTTCGGGGAGGGGTTCGGGTAGGGCGTAGGGTATGGGTTAGGGTTAGGGTCAGGGTTAGTGTTAGGGTTAGGGCTCGGTTTAGGGTACGGGTTAGGATTAGGGTACGCGTTAGGGTTAGGGTAGGGGTTAGGGTTAGGGTACGCGTTAGGGTGAGGGTAGTTATTAAACCTCTCCCTCTCTCTAGATACCCCATAGCACGTAAAGGAATATTATTTGGGTGTCCAGCCATGGAGAAGAGTTTAGACACTAGGAGAAGATGAGGAACACACCATTATCAAGAAATCACATTAGGATTCTCTTTTTAACCTGTTCCTTAAAACACTAGTGCTTAGGAAATCTATTGGAGGCTGAAGCCGTCAAGGGTAGCTTAAGGTTAGGGTTAGGGTTAGGGTGAGGGTTAGGGTACGGCTTAGGGTACGGATTCAGGGAGGGGTTCGGGTAGGGCGTAGGGTATGGGTTAGGGTTAGGGTTAGGGTTAGTGTTAGGGTTAGGGCTCGGTTTAGGGTACGGGTTAGGATTAGGGTACGCGTTAGGGTTAGGGTAGGGGTTAGGGTTAGGGTACGCGTTAGGGTGAGGGTAGTTATTAAACCTATCCCACTCTCTAGATACCCCTTAGCAAGTAAAGGAATATTATTTGGGGTCCAGCCATGGAGAAGAGTTTAGACACGAGGAGAAGATAAGGAACACACCCATTATCAAGAAATCAAATTGGATTCTCTTTTTAACCTGTTCCTTAAAACACTAGTGCTTAGGAAATCTATTGGAGGCAGAAGCAGTCAAGGGTAGCTTAGGGTTAGGGTTAGGGTTAGGGTGAGGGTTAGGGTACGGCTTAGGGTACGGGTTCGGGGAGGGGTTCGGGTAGGGCGTAGGGTATGGGTTAGGGTGAGGGTTAGCGTTAGTGTTAGGGTTAGGGCTCGGTTTAGGGTACGGGGTAGGATTAGGGTACGCGTTAGGGTTAGGGTAGGTGTTAGGGTTAGGGTACGCTTTTGGTTGAGGGTAGTTATTAAACCTATCCCACTCTCTAGATACCCCTTAGCACGTAAAGGAATATTATTTGGGGTTCAGCCATGGAGAAGAGTTTAGACACTAGGAGAAGATAAGGAACACACCCATTATCAAGAAATCACAATATGATTCTCTTTTTAAACTGTTCCTTAAAACACTAGTGCTTAGGAAATCTATTGGAGGCAGAAGCAGTCAAGGGTAGCTTAGGGTTAGGGTTAGGGTTAGGGTGAGGGTTAGGGTATGGCTTAGGGTACGGGTTCGGGGAAGGGTTCGGGTAGGGCGTAGGGTATGTGTTAGGGTTAGGGTTAGTGTTAGGGTTAGGGCTCGGTTTAGGGTACGGGTTAGGATTAGGGTACGCGTTAGTGTTAGGGTAGGGGTTAGGGTTAGGGTACGCGATAGGGTGAGGTTAGTTATTAAACCTATCCCACTCTCTAGATACCCCTTAGCACGTAAAGGGATGATATTTGGGGGTCCATCCATGGAGAAGAGTTTAGACACGAGGAGAAGATAAGGAACACACCCATTATCAGGAAATCAAATTAGGATTCTCTTTTTAACCTGTTCCTTAAAACACTAGTGCTTAGGAAATCTATTGGAGGCAGAAGCAGTCAAGGGTAGCTTAGGGTTAGGGTTAGGGTTAGGGTGAGGGTTAGGGTACGGCTTAGGGTACGGGTTCGGGGAGGGGTTCGGGTTGGGCGTAGGGTATGGGTTAGGGTGAGGGTTAGGGTTAGTGTTAGGGTTAAGGCTCGGTTTAGGGTACAGGTTAGGATTAGGGTACGCGTTAGGGTTACGGTAGGTGTTAGGGTTAGGGTACGCTTTTGGTTGAGGGTAGTTATTAAACCTATCCCACTCTCTAGATACCCCTTAGCATGTAAAGGAATATTATTTGGGGGTCCAGCCATGGAGAAGAGTTTAGACACTAGGAGAAGATAAGGAACACACCCATTATCAAGAAATCACATTAGGATTCTCTTTTTAACCTGTTCCTTAAAACACTAGTGCTTAGGAAATCTATTGGAGGCAGAAGCAGTCAAGGGTAGCGTAGGGTTAGGGTTAGGGTTAGATTGAGGGTTAGGGTATGGCTTAGGGTACGAGTTCGGGGAGGGGTTCGGGTAGGGCGTAGGGTATGGGTGAGGTTTAGGGTTAGGTTTAGTGTTAGGGTTAGGGCTCGGTTTGGGTACGGGTTAGGATTAGGGTACGCGTTAGGGTTAGGGTAGGGGTTAGGGTTAGGGTACGCGTTAGGGTGAGGGTACCTTTTAAACCTCTCCCTCTCTCTAGATACCCCATAGCACGTAAAGAAATATTATTTGGGGGTCCAGCCATGGAGAAGAGTTTAGACACTAGGAGAAGATAAGGAACACACCCATTATCAAGAAATCACATTAGGATTCTCTTTTTAACCTGTTCCTTAAAACACTAGTGCTTAGGAAATCTATTGGAGGCAGAAGCAGTCAAGGGTAGCTTAGGGTTAGGGTTAGGGGTTAGGGTGAGGGTTAGGGTATGGCTTAGGGTACGGGTTCGGTGAGGCGTTCGGGTAGGGCGTAGGGTATGGGTTAGGTTTAGGGTTAGGGTTAGTGTTAGTGTTAGGGCTCGGTTTAGGGTACGGGTTAGGATTAGGGTACGCGTTAGGGTTAGGGTAGTGGTTAGGGTTAGGGTTACGCTTTAGGGTGAGGGTAGTTATTAAACCTATCACACTCTCTAGATACCCCTTAGCACGTAAAGGGATGATATTTGGGGTCCATCCATGGAGAAGAGTTTAGACACGAGGAGAAGATAAGGAACACACCCATTATCAAGAAATCAAATTAGGATTCTCTTTTTAACCTGTTCCTTAAAACACTAGTGCTTAGGAAATCTATTGGAGGCAGAAGCAGTCAAGGGTAGCTTAGGGTTAGGGTTAGGGTTAGGGTGTGGGTTAGGGTACGGCTTAGGGTACGGGTTCGGGGAGGGGTTCGTGTAGGGCGTAGGGTATGGGTTAGGGTGAGGGTTAGGGTTAGTGTTAGGGTTAAGGCTCGGTTTAGGGTACAGGTTAGGATTAGGGTACGCGTTAGGGTTAGGGTAGGTGTTAGGGTTAGGGTACGCTTTTGGTTGAGGGTAGTTATTAAACCTATCCCACTCTCTAGATACCCCTTAGCACGTAAAGGAATATTATTTGGGGTTCAGCCATGGAGAAGCGTTTAGACACTAGGAGAAGATAAGGAACACACCCATTACCAAGAAATCACAATATGATTCTCTTTTTAAACTGTTCCTTAAAACACTAGTGCTTAGGAAATCTATTGGAGGCAGAAGCAGTCAAGGGTAGCTTAGGGTTAGGGTTAGGGTTAGGGTGAGGGTTAGGGTACGTCTTAGGGTACGGGTTCGGGGAAGGGTTCGGGTAGGGCGTAGGGTATGGGTTAGGGTTAGGGTTAGGGTTAGTGTTAGGGTTAGGGCTCGGTTTAGGGTACGGGTTAGGATTAGGGTACGCGTTAGTGTTAGGGTAGGGGTTAGGGTTCGGGTACGCGATAGGGTGAGGTTAGTTATTAAACCTATCCCACTCTCTAGATACCACTTAGCATGTAAAGGAATATTATTTGGGGGTCCAGCCATGGAGAAGAGTTTAGACACTAGGAGAAGATAAGGAACACACCCATTATCAAGAAATCACATTAGGATTCTCTTTTTAACCTGTTCCTTAAAACACTAGTGCTTAGGAAATCTATTGGAGGCAGAAGCAGTCAAGGGTAGCTTAGGGTTAGGGTTAGGGTTAGATTGAGGGTTAGGGTATGGCTTAGGGTACGGGTTCGGGGAGGGGTCCGGGTAGGGCGTAGGGTATGGGTTAGGGTTAGGGTTAGGGTTAGTGTTAGGGTTAGGGCTCGGTTTAGGGTACGGGTTAGGATTAGGGTACGCGTTAGGGTTAGGGTAGGGGTTAGGGATAGGGTACGCGTTAGGGTGAGGGTAGTTATTAAACCTCTCCCTCTCTCTAGATACCCCATAGCACGTAAAGGAATATTATTTGGGTGTCCAGCCATGGAGAAGAGTTTAGACACTAGGAGAAGATGAGGAACACACCATTATCAAGAAATCACATTAGGATTCTCTTTTTAACCTGTTCCTTAAAACACTAGTGCTTAGGAAATCTATTGGAGGCAGAAGCCGTCAAGGGTAGCTAGGGTTAGGGTGAGGGTTAGGGTACGGCTTGGGTACGGGTTCAGGGAGGGGTTCGGGTAGGGCGTAGGGTATGGGTTAGGGTTAGGGTTAGGGTTAGTGTTAGGTTTAGGGCTCGGTTTAGGGTACGGGTTAGGATTAGGGTACGCGTTAGGGTTAGGGTAGGGGTTAGGGTTAGGGTACGCATTAGGGTGAGGGTAGTTATTAAACCTATCCTACTCTCTAGATACCCCTTAGCACGTAAAGGAATATTATTTGGGGGTCCAGCCATGGAGAAGAGTTTAGACACTCGGAGAAGATAAGGAACACACCCATTATCAAGAAATCACTTTAGGATTCTCTTTTTAACCTGTTCCTTAAAACACTAGTGCTTAGGAAATCTATTGGAGGCAGAAGCAGTCAAGGGTAGCTTAGGGTTAGGGTTAGGGTTAGGGTGAGGGTTAGGGTATGGCTTAGGGTACGGGTTCGGGTAGGGCGTAGGGTATGGGTTAGGGTTAGGGTTAGGGTTAGTGTTAGGTTTAGGGCTCGGTTTAGGGTACGGGTTAGGATTAGGGTACGCGTTAGTGTTAGGGTAAGGGTTAGGGTTAGGGTACGCGATAGGGTGAGGGTAGTTATTAAACCTATCCCACTCTCTAGATACCCCTTAGCACGTAAAGGAATATTATTTGGGGGTCCAGCCATGGAGAAGAGTTTAGACACTAGGAGAAGATAAGGAACACACCCATTATCAAGAAATCACATTAGGATTCTCTTTTTAACCTGTTCCTTAAAACACTAGTGCTTAGGAAATCTATTGGAGGCAGAAGCAGTCAAGGGTAGCTTAGGGTTAGGGTTAGGGTTAGGGTGAGGGTTAGGGTACGGCTTAGGGTACGGGTTCGGGGAGGGGTTCGTGTAGGGCGTAGGGTATGGGTTAGGGTTAGGGTTAGGGTTAGTGTTAGGGTTAGGGCTCGGTTTAGGGTACGGGTTAGGATTAGGGTACGCGTTAGTGTTAGGGTAGGGGTTAGGGTTAGGGTACGCGATAGGGTGAGGTTAGTTATTAAACCTATCCCACTCTCTAGGTACCCCTTAGCATGTAAAGGAATATTATTTGGGGGTCCAGCCATGGAGAAGAGTTTAGACACTAGGAGAAGATAAGGAACACACCCATTATCAAGAAATCACATTTGGATTCTCTTTTTAAACTGTTCCTTAAAACACTAGTGCTTAGGAAATCTATTGGAGGCAGAAGCCGTCAAGGGTAGCTTAGGGTTAGGGTTAGGGTTAGGGTGAGGGTTAGGGTACGGCTTAGGGTACGGGATTGGGGAGGGGTTCGGCTAGGGCATAGGGGATGGGTTAGGGTTAGGGTTAGGGTTAGTGTTAGGGTTAGGGCTCGGTTTAGGGTACGGGTTAGGATTAGGGTACGCGTTAGGGTTAGGGTAGGGGTTAGGGTTAGGGTACGCGTTAGGGTGAGGGTAGTTATTAAACCTATCACACTCTCTAGATACCCCTTAGCACGTAAAGGAATATCATTTGGGGATCCTGCCATGGAGAAGAGTTTAGACACGAGGAGAAGATAAGGAACACACCCATTATCAAGAAGTCACATTAGGATTCTCTTTTTAACCTGTTCCTTAAAACACTAGTGCTTAGGAAATCTATTGGAGGCAGAAGCCGTCAACGGTAGCTTAGGGTTAGGGTTAGGGTTAGGGTGAGGGTTAGGGTACGGCTTAGGGTACGGGTTCGGGGAGGGGTTCGGGTAGGGCGTAGGGTATGGGTTAGGGTTAGGGTTAGGGTTAGTGTTAGGGTTAGGGCTCGGTTTAGGGTACGGGTTAGGATTAGGGTACGCGTTAGGGTTAGGGTAGGGGTTAGGGTTAGGGTACGCGTTAGGGTGAGGGTAGTTATTAAACCTATCCCACTCTCTAGATACCCCTTAGCACGTAAAGGAATATTATTTGGGTGTCCAGCCATGGAGAAGAGTTTAGACACGAGGAGAAGATAAGGAACACACCCATTATCAAGAAATCACATTGGGATTCTCTTTTTAACCTGTTCCTTAAAACACTAGTGCTTAGGAAATCTATTGGAGGCAGAAGCAATCAAGGGTAGCTTAGGGTTAGGGTTAGGGTTAGGGTGAGGGTTAGGGTACGGCTTAGGGTACGGGTTCGTGGAGGGGTTCGGGTAGGGCGTAGGGTATGGGTTAGGGTGAGGGTTAGGGTTAGTGTTAGGGTTAGGGCTCGGTTTAGGGTACGGGTTAGGATTAGGGTACGCGTTAGGGTTAGGGTAGGGGTTAGGGTTAGGTTACGCGTTAGGGTGAGGGTAGTTATTAAACCTATCCCACTCTCTAGATACCCCTTAGCAAGTAAAGGAATATTATTTGGGGGTCCAGCCATGGAGAAGAATTTAGACACTAGGAGAAGATAAGGAACACACCCATTATCAAGAAGTTACATTAGGATTCTCTTTTTAACCTGTTCCTTAAAACACTAGTGCTTAGGAAATCTATTGGAGGCAGAAGCAGTCAAGGGTAGCTTAGGGTTAGGGTTAGGGTTAGGGTGAGGGTTAGGGTACGGCTTAGGGTACGGGTTCGGGGAGGGGTTTGGGTAGGGCGTAGGGTATGGGTTAGGGTGAGGGTTAGGGTTAGTGTTAGGGTTAGGGCTCGGTTTAGGGTACGGGTTAGGATTAGGGTACGCGTTAGGGTTAGGGTAGGGGTTAGGGTTAGGGTACGCTTTTGGGTGAGGGTAGTTATTAAACCTATCCCACTCTCTAGATACCCCTTAGCACGTAAAGGAATATTATTTGGGGGTCCAGCCATGGAGAAGAGTTTAGACCTTAGGAGAAGATAAGGAACACACCCATTATCAAGAAATCACAATATGATTCTCTTTTTAAACTGTTCCTTAAAACACTAGTGCTTAGGAAATCTATTGGAGGCAGAAGCAGTCAAGGGTAGCTTAGGGTTAGGGTTAGGGTGAGGGTGAGGGTTAGGGTACGGCTTAGGGTACGGGTTCGGGGAAGGGTTCGGTTAGGGCGTAGGGTATGGGTTAGGGTTAGGGTTAGGGTTAGTGTTAGGGTTAGGGCTCGGTTTAGGGTACGGGTTAGGATTAGTGTACGCGTTAGTGTTAGGGTAGGGGTTAGGGTTAGGGTACGCGATAGGGTGAGGTTAGTTATTAAACCTATCCCACTCTCTAGATACCCCTTAGCATGTAAAGGAATATTATTTTGGGGTCCAGCCGTGGAGAAGAGTTTAGACACTAGGAGAAGATAAGGAACACACCCATTATCAAGAAATCACATTAGGATTCTCTTTTTAACCTGTTCCTTAAAACACTAGTGCTTAGGAAATCTATTGGAGGCAGAAGCAGTCAAGGGTAGCTTAGGGTTAGGGTTAGGGTTAGATTGAGGGTTAGGGTATGGCTTAGGGTACGGGTTCGGAGAGGGGTTCGGGTAGGGCGTAGGGTATGTGTTAGGGTTAGGGTTAGGGTTAGTGTTAGGGTTAGGGCTCGGTTTAGGGTACGGGTTAGGATTAGGGTACGCGTTAGGGTTAGGGTAGGGGTTAGGTTTAGGTTACGCGTTAGGGTGAGGGTAGTTATTAAACCTCTCCCTCTCTCTAGATACCCCATAGCACGTAAAGGAATATTATTTGGGTGTCCAGCCATGGAGAAGAGTTTAGACACTAGGAGAAGATGAGGAACACACCCATTATCAAGAAATCACATTAGGATTCTCTTTTTAACCTGTTCCTTAAAACACTAGTGCTTAGGAAATCTATTGGAGGCAGAAGCAGTCAAGGGTAGCTTAGGGTTAGGGTTAGGGTTAGGGTGAGGGTTAGGGTACGGCTTAGGGTACGGGTTCAGGGAGGGGTTCGGGTAGGGCGTAGGGTATGGGTTAGGGTTAGGGTTAGGGTTAGTGTTAGGGTTAGGGCTCGGTTTAGGGTACGGGTTAGGATTAGGGTACGCGTTAGGGTTAGGGTAGGGGTTAGGGTTAGGGTACGCGTTAGGGTGAGGGTAGTTATTAAACCTATCCCACTCTCTAGATACCCCTTAGCACGTAAAGGAATATTATTTGGGGTTCAGCCATGGATAAGAGTTTAGACACTAGGAGAAGATAAGGAACACACCCATTATCAAGAAATCACAATATGATTCTCTTTTTAAACTGTTCCTTAAAACACTAGTGCTTAGGAAATCTATTGGAGGCAGAAGCAGTCAAGGGTAGCTTAGGGTTAGGGTTAGGGTTAGGGTACGGCTTAGGGTACGGGTTCGGGGAAGGGTTCGGGTAGGGCGTAGGGTATGGGTTAGGGTTAGGGTTAGGGTTAGTGTTAGGGTTAGGGCTCGGTTTAGGGTACGGGTTAGGATTAGGGTACGCGTTAGTGTTAGGGTAGGGGTTAGGGTTAGGGTACGCGATAGGGTGAGGTTAGTTATTAAACCTATCCCACTCTCTAGATACCCCTTAGCATGTAAAGGAATATTATTTGGGGGTCCAGCCATGGAGAAGAGTTTAGACACTAGGAGAAGATAAGGAACACACCCATTATCAAGAAGTTACATTAGGATTCTCTTTTTAACCTGTTCCTTAAAACACTAGTGCTTAGGAAATCTATTGGAGGCAGAAGCAGTCAAGGGTAGCTTAGGGTTAGGGTTAGGATTAGGGTGAGGGTTAGGGTACGGCTTAGGGTACGGGTTCGGGGAGGGGTTTGGGTAGGGCGTAGGGTATGGGTTAGGGTGAGGGTTAGGGTTAGTGTTAGGGTTAGGGCTCGGTTTAGGGTACGGGTTAGGATTAGGGTACGCGTTAGGGTTAGGGTAGGGGTTAGGGTTAGGGTACGCTTTTGGGTGAGGGTAGTTATTAAACCTATCCCACTTTCTAGATACCCCTTAGCACGTAAAGGAATATTATTTGGGGGTCCAGCCATGGAGAAGAGTTTAGACACTAGGAGAAAATAAGGAACACACCCGTTATCAAGAAATCACAATATGATTCTCTTTTTAAACTGTTCCTTAAAACACTAGTGCTTAGGAAATCTATTGGAGGCAGAAGCAGTCAAGGTTAGCTTAGGGTTAGGGTTAGGGTTAGGGTGAGGGTTAGGGTACGGCTTAGGGTACGGGTTCGGGGAAGGTTTCGGGTAGGGCGTAGGGTATGGGTTAGGGTTAAGGTTAGGGTTAGTGTTAGGGTTAGGGCTCGGTTTAGGGTACGGGTTAGGATTAGTGTACGCGTTAGTGTTAGGGTAGGGGTTAGGGTTAGGGTACGCGATAGGGTGAGGTTAGTTATTAAACCTATCCCACTCTCTAGATACCCCTTAGCATGTAAAGGAATATTATGGTCCAGCCATGGAGAAGAGTTTAGACACTAGGAGAAGATAAGGAACACACCCATTATCAAGAAATCACAATATGATTCTCTTTTTAAACTGTTCCTTAAAACACTAGTGCTTAGGAAATCTATTGGAGGCAGAAGCAGTCAAGGGTAGCTTAGGGTTAGGGTTAGGGTTAGGGTGAGGGTTAGGGTACGGCTTAGGGTACGGGTTCGGGGAAGGGTTCGGGTAGGGCGTAGGGTATGGGTTAGGGTTAGGGTTAGGGTTAGTGTCAGGGTTAGGGCTCGGTTTAGGGTACGGGTTAGGATTAGGGTACGCGTTAGTGTTAGGGTAGGGGTTAGGGTTAGGGTACGCGATAGGGTGAGGTTAGTTATTAAACCTATCCCACTCTCTAGATACCCCTTAGCATGTAAAGGAATAATATTTGGGGGTCCAGCCATGGAGAAGAGTTTAGACACGAGGAGAAGATAAGGAACACACCCATTATCAAGAAATCACATTAGGATTCTCTTTTTAACCTGTTCCTTAAAACACTAGTGCTTAGGAAATCTATTGGAGGCAGAAGCAGTCAAGGGTAGCTTAGGGTTAGGGTTAGGGTTAGATTGAGGGTTAGGGTATGGCTTAGGGTACGGGTTCGGGGAGGGGTTCGGGTAGGGCGTAGGGTATGGGTTAGGGTTAGGGTTAGGGTTAGTGTTAGGGTTAGGCTCGGTTTAGGGTACGGGTTAAGATTAGGGTACGCGTTAGTGTTAGGGTAGGGGTTAGGGTTAGGGTACGCGATAGGGTGAGGTTAGTTATTAAACCTATCCCACTCTCTAGATACCCCTTAGCATGTAAAGGAATATTATTTGGGGGTCCAGCCATGGAGAAGAGTTTAGACACTAGGAGAAGATAAGGAACACACCCATTATCAAGAAATCACATTAGGATTCTCTTTTTAACCTGTTCCTTAAAACACTAGTGCTTAGGAAATCTATTGGAGGCAGAAGCCGTCAAGGGTAGCTTAGTGTTAGGGTTAGGGTTAGGGTGAGGGTTAGGGTACGGCTTAGGGTACGGGTTTGGGGAGGGGTTCGGGTAGGGCATAGGGGTTGGGTTAGGGTTAGGGTTAGGGTTAGTGTTAGGGTTAGGGCTCGGTTTAGGGTACAGGTTAGGATTAGGGTACGCGTTAGGGTTAGGGTAGGGGTTAGGGTTAGGGTACGCGTTAGGGTGAGGGTAGTTATTAAACCTATCACACTCTCTAGATACCCCTTAGCACGTAAAGGAATATTATTTGGGGATCCTGCCATGGAGAAGAGTTTAGACACGAGGAGAATATAAGGAACACACCCATTATCAAGAACTCACATTAGGATTCTCTTTTTAACCTGTTCCTTAAAACTCTAGTGCTTAGGAAATCTATTGGAGGCAGAAGCCGTCAACGGTAGCTTAGGGTTAGGGTTAGGGTTAGGGTGAGGGTTAGGGTACGGCTTAGGGTACGGGTTCGGGGAGGGGTTCGGGTAGGGCGTAGGGTATGGGTTAGGGTTAGGGTTAGGGTTAGTGTTAGGGTTAGGGCTCGGTTTAGGGTACGGTTTAGGATTAGGGTACGCGTTAGGGTTAGGTTAGGGGTTAGGGTTAGGGTACGCGTTAGGGTGAGGGTAGTTATTAAACCTATCCCACTCTCTAGATACCCCTTAGCACGTAAAGGAATATTATTTGGGGGTCCAGCCATGGAGAAGAGTTTAGACACGAGGAGAAGATAAGGAACACACCCCTTATCAAGAAATCACATTAGGATTCTCTTTTTAACCTGTTCCTTAAAACACTAGTGCTTAGGAAATCTATTGGAGGCAGAAGCAGTCAAGGGTAGCTTAGGGTTAGGGTTAGGGTTAGGGTGAGGGTTAGGGTACGGCTTAGGGTACGGGTTCGGGGAGGGGTTCGGGTAGGGCGTAGGGTATGGGTTAGGGTTAGGGTTAGTGTTAGGGTTAGGGCTCGGTTTAGGGTACGGGTTAGGATTAGGGTACGGGTTAGGATTAGGGTACGCGTTAGTGTTAGGGTAGGGGTTAGGGTTAGGGTACGCGATAGGGTGAGGTTAGTTATTAAACCTATCCCACTCTCTAGATACCCCTTAGCATGTAAAGGAATATTATTTGGGGGTCCAGCCATGGAGAAGAGTTTAGACACTAGGAGAAGATAAGGAACACACCCATTATCAAGAAATCACATTAGGATTCTCTTTTTAAACTGTTCCTTAAAACACTAGTGCTTAGGAAATCTATTGGAGGCAGAAGCCGTCAAGGGTAGCTTAGGGTTAGGGTTAGGGTTAGATTGAGGGTTAGGGTATGGCTTAGGGTACGGGTTCGGGGAGGGGTTCGGGTAGGGCGTAGGGTATGGGTTAGGGTTAGGGTTAGGGTTAGTGTTAGGGTTAGGGCTCGGTTTAGGGTACGGGTTAGGATTAGGGTACGCGTTAGGGTTAGGGTAGGGGTTAGGGTTAGGGTACGCGTTAGGGTGAGGGTAGTTATTAAACCTTTCCCTCTCTCTAGATACCCCATAGCACGTAAAGGAATATTATTTGGGGATCCTGCCATGGAGAAGAGTTTAGACACGAGGAGAAGACAAGGAACACACCCATTATCAAGAAGTCACATTAGGATTCTCTTTTCAACCTGTTCCTTAAAACACTAGTGCTTAGGAAATCTATTGGAGGCAGAAGCCGTCAAGCGTAGCTTAGGGTTAGGGTTAGGGTTAGGGTGAGGGTTAGGGTACGGCTTAGGGTACGGGTTCAGGGAGGGGTTCGGGTAGGGCGTAGGGTATGGGTTAGGGTTAGGGTTAGGGTTAGTGTTAGGGTTAGGGCTCGGTTTAGGGTACGGGTTAGGATTAGGGTACGCGTTAGGGTTAGGGTAGGGGTTAGGGTTAGGGTACGCGTTAGGGTGAGGGTAGTTATTAAACCTATCCCACTCTCTAGATACCCCTTAGCAAGTAAAGGAATATTATTTGGGGGTCCAGCCATGGAGAAGAGTTTAGACACGAGGAGAAGATAAGGAACACACCCATTATCAAGAAATCAAATTAGGATTCTCTTTTTAACCTGTTCCTTAAAACACTAGTGCTTAGGAAATCTATTGGAGGCAGAAGCAGTCAAGGGTAGCTTAGGGTTAGGGTTAGGGTTAGGGTGAGGGTTAGGGTACGGCTTAGGGTACGGGTTCGGGGAAGGGTTCGGGTAGGGCGTAGGGTATGGGTTAGGGTTAGGGTTAGGGTTAGTGCCAGGGTTAGGGCTCGGTTTAGGGTACGGGTTAGGATTAGGGTACGCATTAGTGTTAGGGTAAGGGTTAGGGTTAGGGTACGCGATAGGGTGAGGTTAGTTATTAACCTATCCCACTCTCTAGATACCCCTTAGCATGTAAAGGAATAATATTTGGGGGTCCAGCCATGGAGAAGAGTTTAGACACTAGGAGAAGATAAGGAACACACCCATTATCAAGAAATCACATTAGGATTCTCTTTTTAACCTGTTCCTTAAAACACTAGTGCTTAGGAAATCTATTGGAGGCAGAAGCAGTCAAGGGGAGCTTAGGGTTAGGGTTTGGGTTAGATTGAGGGTTAGGGTACGGCTTAGGGTACGGGTTTGGGGAGGGGTTCGGGTAGGGCGTAGGGTATGGGTTAGGGTTAGGGTTAGGGTTAGTGTTAGGGTTAGGGCTCGGTTTAGGGTACGGGTTAGGATTAGGGTACGCGTTAGGGTTAGGGTAGGGGTTAGGGTTAGGGTACGCGTTAGGGTGAGGGTAGTTATTAAACCTCTCCCTCTCTCTAGATACCCCATAGCACGTAAAGGAATATTATTTGGGGGTCCAGCCATGGAGAAGAGTTTAGACACTAGGAGAAGATGAGGAACACACCCATTATCAAGAAATCACATTAGGATTCTCTTTTTAACCTGTTCCTTAAAACACTAGTGCTTAGGAAATGTATTGGAGGCAGAAGACGTCAAGGGTAGCTTAGGGTTAGGGTTAGGGTTAGGGTGAGGGTTAGGGTAGGGCTTAGGGTACGGGTTCAGGGAGGGGTTCGGGTAGGGCGTAGGGTATGGGTTAGGGTTAGGGTTAGGGTTAGTGTTAGGGTTAGGGCTCGGTTTAGGGTACGGGTTAAGATTAGGGTACGCGTTAGTGTTAGGGTAGGGGTTAGGGTTAGGGTACGCGATAGGGTGAGGTTAGTTATTAAACCTATCCCACTCTCTAGATACCCCTTAGCATGTAAAGGAATATTATTTGGGGGTCCAGCCATGGAGAAGAGTTTAGACACTAGGAGAAGATAAGGAACACACCCATTATCAAGAAATCACATTAGGATTCTCTTTTTAACCTGTTCCTTAAAACACTAGTGCTTAGGAAATCTATTGGAGGCAGAAGCCGTCAAGGGTAGCTTAGTGTTAGGGTTAGGGTTAGGGTGAGGGTTAGGGTACGGCTTAGGGTACGGGTTTGGGGAGGGGTTCGGGTAGGGCATAGGGGTTGGGTTAGGGTTAGGGTTAGGGTTAGTGTTAGGGTTAGGGCTCGGTTTAGGGTACGGGTTAGGATTAGGGTACGCGTTAGGGTTAGGGTAGGGGTTAGGGTTAGGGTACGCGTTAGGGTGAGGGTAGTTATTAAACCTATCACACTCTCTAGATACCCCTTAGCATGTAAAGGAATAATATTTGGGGGTCCAGCCATGGAGAAGAGTTTAGACACGAGGAGAAGATAAGGAACACACCCATTATCAAGAAATCACATTAGGATTCTCTTTTTAACCTGTTCCTTAAAACACTAGTGCTTAGGAAATCTATTGGAGGCAGAAGCAGTCAAGGGTAGCTTAGGGTTAGGGTTAGGGTTAGATTGAGGGTTAGGGTATGGCTTAGGGTACGGGTTCGGGGACGGGTTCGGGTAGGGCGTAGGGTATGGGTTAGGGTTAGGGTTAGGGTTAGTGTTAGGGTTAGGGCTCGGTTTAGGGTACGGGTTAGGATAAGGGTACGCGTTAGGGTTAGGGTAGGGGTTAGGGTTAGGGTACGCGTTAGGGTGAGGGTAGTTATTAAACCTCTCCCTCTCTCTAGATACCCCATAGCACGTAAAGGAATATTATTTGGGTGTCCAGCCATGGAGAAGAGTTTAGACACTAGGAGAAGAAGAGGAACACACCCATTATCAAGAAATCACATTAGGATTCTCTTTTTAACCTGTTCCTTAAAACACTAGTGCTTAGGAAATCTATTGGAGGCAGAAGCCGTCAAGGGTAGCTTAGGGTTAGGGTTAGGGTTAGGGTGAGGGTTAGGGTAGGGCTTAGGGTACGGGTTCAGGGAGGGGTTCGGGTAGGGCGTAGGGTATGGGTTAGGGTTAGGGTTAGGGTTAGTGTTAGGGTTAGGGCTCGGTTTAGGGTACGGATTAAGATTAGGGTACGCGTTAGTGTTAGGGTAGGGGTTAGGGTTAGGGTACGCGATAGGGTGAGGTTAGTTATTAAACCTATCCCACTCTCTAGATACCCCTTAGCATGTAAAGGAATATTATTTGGGGGTCCAGCCATGGAGAACAGTTTAGACACTAGGAGAAGATAAGGAACACACCCATTATCAAGAAATCACATTAGGATTCTCTTTTTAACCTGTTCCTTAAAACACTAGTGCTTAGGAAATCTATTGGAGGCAGAAGCCGTCAAGGGTAGCTTAGTGTTAGGGTTAGGGTTAGGGTGAGGGTTAGGGTACGGCTTAGCGTACGGGTTTGGGGAGGGGTACGGGTAGGGCATAGGGGTTGGGTTAGGGTTAGGGTTAGGGTTAGTGTTAGGGTTAGTGCTCGGTTTAGGGTACGGGTTAGGATTAGGGTACGCGTTAGGGTTAGGGTAGGGGTTAGGGTTAGGGTACGCGTTAGGGTGAGGGTAGTTATTAAACCTATCACACTCTCTAGATACCCCTTAGCACGTAAAAGAATATTATTTGGGGATCCTGCCATGGAGAAGAGTTTAGACACGAGGAGAATATAAGGAACACACCCATTATCAAGAACTCACATTAGGATTCTCTTTTTAACCTGTTCCTTAAAACTCTAGTGCTTAGGAAATCTATTGGAGGCAGAAGCCGTCAATGGTAGCTTAGGGTTAGGGTTAGGGTTAGGGTGAGGGTTAGGGTACGGCTTAGGGTACGGGTTCGGGGAGGGGTTCGGGTAGGGCGTAGGGTATGGGTTAGGGTTAGGGTTAGGGTTAGTGTTAGGGTTAGGGCTCGGTTTAGGGTACGGGTTAGGATTAGGGTACGCGTTAGGGTTAGGTTAGGGGTTAGGGTTAGGGTACGCGTTAGGGTGAGGGTAGTTATTAAACCTATCCCACTCTCTAGATACCCCTTAGCACGTAAAGTAATATTATTTGGGGGTCCAGCCATGGAGAAGAGTTTAGACACTAGGAGAAGATAAGGAACACACCCATTATCAAGAAATCACAATATGATTCTCTTTTTAAACTGTTCCTTAAAACACTAGTGCTTAGGAAATCTATTGGAGGCAGAAGCAGTCAAGGGTAGCTTAGGGTTAGGGTTAGGGTTAGGGTGAGGGTTAGGGTACGGCTTAGGGTACGGGTTCGGGGAAGGGTTCGGGTAGGGCGTAGGGTATGGGTTAGGGTTAGGGTTAGGGTTAGTGTCAGGGTTAGGGCTCGGTTTAGGGTACGGGTTAGGATTAGGGTACGCGTTAGTGTTAGGGTAGGGGTTAGGGTTAGGGTACGCGATAGGGTGAGGTTAGTTATTAAACCTATCCCACTCTCTAGATACCCCTTAGCATGTAAAGGAATAATATTTGGGGGTCCAGCCATGGAGAAGAGTTTAGACACGAGGAGAAGATAAGGAACACACCCATTATCAAGAAATCACATTAGGATTCTCTTTTTAACCTGTTCCTTAAAACACTAGTGCTTAGGAAATCTATTGGAGGCAGAAGCAGTCAAGGGTAGCTTAGGGTTAGGGTTAGGGTTAGATTGAGGGTTAGGGTATGGCTTAGGGTACGGGTTCGGGGAGGGGTTCGGGTAGGGCGTAGGGTATGGGTTAGGGTTAGGGTTAGGGTTAGTGTTAGGGTTAGGGCTCGGTTTAGGGTACGGGTTAAGATTAGGGTACGCGTTAGTGTTAGGGTAGGGGTTAGGGTTAGGGTACGCGATAGGGTGAGGTTAGTTATTAAACCTATCCCACTCTCTAGATACCCCTTAGCATGTAAAGGAATATTATTTGGGGGTCCAGCCATGGAGAAGAGTTTAGACACTAGGAGAAGATAAGGAACACACCCATTATCAAGAAATCACATTAGGATTCTCTTTTTAACCTGTTCCTTAAAACACTAGTGCTTAGGAAATCTATTGGAGGCAGAAGCCGTCAAGGGTAGCTTAGTGTTAGGGTTAGGGTTAGGGTGAGGGTTAGGGTACGGCTTAGGGTACGGGTTTGGGGAGGGGTTCGGGTAGGGCATAGGGGTTGGGTTAGGGTTAGGGTTAGGGTTAGTGTTAGGGTTAGGGCTCGGTTTAGGGTACAGGTTAGGATTAGGGTACGCGTTAGGGTTAGGGTAGGGGTTAGGGTTAGGGTACGCGTTAGGGTGAGGGTAGTTATTAAACCTATCACACTCTCTAGATACCCCTTAGCACGTAAAGGAATATTATTTGGGGATCCTGCCATGGAGAAGAGTTTAGACACGAGGAGAATATAAGGAACACACCCATTATCAAGAACTCACATTAGGATTCTCTTTTTAACCTGTTCCTTAAAACTCTAGTGCTTAGGAAATCTATTGGAGGCAGAAGCCGTCAACGGTAGCTTAGGGTTAGGGTTAGGGTTAGGGTGAGGGTTAGGGTACGGCTTAGGGTACGGGTTCGGGGAGGGGTTCGGGTAGGGCGTAGGGTATGGGTTAGGGTTAGGGTTAGGGTTAGTGTTAGGGTTAGGGCTCGGTTTAGGGTACGGTTTAGGATTAGGGTACGCGTTAGGGTTAGGTTAGGGGTTAGGGTTAGGGTACGCGTTAGGGTGAGGGTAGTTATTAAACCTATCCCACTCTCTAGATACCCCAGAGCACGTAAAGGAATATTATTTGGGGGTCCAGCCATGGAGAAGAGTTTAGACACGAGGAGAAGATAAGGAACACACCCCTTATCAAGAAATCACATTAGGATTCTCTTTTTAACCTGTTCCTTAAAACACTAGTGCTTAGGAAATCTATTGGAGGCAGAAGCAGTCAAGGGTAGCTTAGGGTTAGGGTTAGGGTTAGGGTGAGGGTTAGGGTACGGCTTAGGGTACGGGTTCGGGGAGGGGTTCGGGTAGGGCGTAGGGTATGGGTTAGGGTTAGGGTTAGTGTTAGGGTTAGGGCTCGGTTTAGGGTACGGGTTAGGATTAGGGTACGCGTTAGGGTTATGGTAGGGGTTAGGGTTAGGGTACGCGTTAGGGTGAGGGTAGTTATTAAACCTCTCCCTCTCTCTAGATACCCCATAGCACGTAAAGGAATATTATTTGGGGGTCCAGCCATGGAGAAGAGTTTAGACACTAGGAGAAGATGAGGAACACACCCATTATCAAGAAATCACATTAGGATTCTCTTTTTAACCTGTTCCTTAAAACACTAGTGCTTAGGAAATCTATTGGAGGCAGAAGCCGTCAAGGGTAGCTTAGGGTTAGTGTTAGGGTTAGGGTGAGGGTTAGGGTATGGCTTAGGGTACGGGTTCGGGGAGGCGTTCGGGTAGGGCGTAGGGTATGGGTTAAGGTTAGGGTTAGGGTTAGTGTTAGGGTTAGGGCTCGGTTTAGGGTACGGGTTAGGATTAGGGTACGCGTTAGGGTTAGGGTAGGGGTTAGGGTTAGGGTACGCGTTAGGGTGAGGGTAGTTATTAAACCTATCCCACTCTCTAGATACCCCTTAGCAAGTAAAGGAATATTATTTGGGGGTCCAGCCATGGAGAAGAGTTTAGACACGAGGAGAAGATAAGGAACACACCCATTATCAAGAAATCACATTAGGATTCTCTTTTTAACCTGTTCCTTAAAACACTAGTGCTTAGGAAATCTATTGGAGGCAGAAGCCGTCAAGGGTAGCTTAGGGTTAGGGTTAGGGTTAGGGTGAGGGTTAGGGTATGGCTTAGGGTACGGGTTCGGGGAAGGGTTCGGGTAGGGCATAGGGTATGGGTTAGGGTTAGGGTTAGGGTTAGTGTTAGGGTTAGGGCTCGGTTTAGGGTACGGGTTAGGATTAGGGTACGCGTTAGTGTTAGGGTAGGGGTTAGGGTTAGGGTACGCGATAGGGTGAGGTTAGTTATTAAACCTATCCCACTCTCTAGATACCCCTTAGCATGTAAAGGAATATTATTTGGGGGTCCAGCCATGGAGAAGAGTTTAGACACTAGGAGAAGATAAGGAACACACCCATTATCAAGAAATCACATTAGGATTCTCTTTTTAACCTGTTCCTTAAAACACTAGTGCTTAGGAAATCTATTGGAGGCAGAAGCAGTCAAGGGGAGCTTAGGGTTAGGGTTTGGGTTAGATTGAGGGTTAGGGTACGGCTTAGGGTACGGGTTCGGGGAGGGGTTCGGGTAGGGCGTAGGGTATGGGTTAGGGTTAGGGTTAGGGTTAGTGTTAGGGTTAGGGCTCGGTTTAGGGAACGGGTTAGGATTAGGGTACGCGTTAGGGTTAGGGTAGGGGTTAGGGTTAGGGTACGCGTTAGGGTGAGGGTAGTTATTAAACCTCTCCCTCTCTCTAGATACCCCATAGCACGTAAAGGAATATTATTTGGGGGTCCAGCCATGGAGAAGAGTTTAGACACGAGGAGAAGATAAGGAACACACCCCTTATCAAGAAATCACATTAGGATTCTCTTTTTAACCTGTTCCTTAAAACACTAGTGCTTAGGAAATCTATTGGAGGCAGAAGCAGTCAAGGGTAGCTTAGGGTTAGGGTTAGGGTTAGGGTGAGGGTTAGGGTACGGCTTAGGGTACGGGTTCGGGGAGGGGTTCGGGTAGGGCGTAGGGTATGGGTTAGGGTGAGGGTTAGGGTTAGTGTTAGGGTTAAGGCTCGGTTTAGGGTACGGGTTAGGATTAGGGTACGCGTTAGGGTTAGGGTAGGGGTTAGGGTTAGGGTACGCTTTTGGGTGAGGGTAGTTATTAAACCTATCCCACTCTCTAGATACCCCATAGCACGTAAAGTAATATTATTTGGGGGTCCAGCCATGGAGAAGAGTTTAGACACTAGGAGAAGATAAGGAACACACCCATTATCAAGAAATCACATTAGGATTCTCTTTTTAACCTGTTCCTTAAAACACTAGTGCTTAGGAAATCTATTGGAGGCAGAAGCAGTCAAGGGGAGCTTAGGGTTAGGGTTTGGGTTAGATTGAGGGTTAGGGTACGGCTTAGGGTACGGGTTCGGGGAGGGGTTCGGGTAGGGCGTAGGGTATGGGTTAGGGTTAGGGTTAGGGTTAGTGTTAGGGTTAGGGCTCGGTTTAGGGTACGGGTTAGGATTAGGGTACGCGTTAGGGTTAGGGTAGGGGTTAGGGTTAGGGTACGCGTTAGGGTGAGGGTAGTTATTAAACCTCTCCCTCTCTCTAGATAACCCATAGCACGTAAAGGAATATTATTTGGGGGTCCAGCCATGGAGAAGAGTTTAGACACTAGGAGAAGATGAGGAACACACCCATTATCAAGAAATCACATTAGGATTCTCTTTTTAACCTGTTCCTTAAAACACTAGTGCTTAGGAAATCTATTGGAGGCAGAAGCAGTCAAGGGTAGCTTAGGGTTAGTGTTAGGGTTAGGGTGAGGGTTAGGGTATGGCTTAGGGTACGGGTTCGGGGAGGCGTTCGGGTAGGGCGTAGGGTATGGGTTAGGGTTAGGGTTAGGGTTAGTGTTAGGGTTAGGGCTCGGTTTAGGGTACGGGTTAGGATTAGGGTACGCGTTAGGGTTAGGGTAGTGGTTAGGGTTAGGGTGAGGGTAGTTATTAAACCTATCACACTCTCTAGATACCCCTTAGCACGTAAAGGGATGATATTTGGGGGTCCATCCATGGAGAAGAGTTTAGACACGAGGAGAAGATAAGGAACACACCCATTATCAAGAAATCAAATTAGGATTCTCTTTTTAACCTGTTCCTTAAAACACTAGTGCTTAGGAAATCTATTGGAGGCAGAAGCAGTCAAGGGTAGCTTAGGGTTAGGGTTAGGGTTAGGGTGAGGGTTAGGGTACGGCTTAGGGTACGGGTTCGGGGAGGGTTTCGGGTAGGGCGTAGGGTATGGGTTAGGGTGAGGGTTAGGGTTAGTGTTAGGGTTAAGGCTCGGTTTAGGGTACAGGTTAGGATTAGGGTACGCGTTAGGGTTAGGGTAGGTGTTAGGGTTAGGGTACGCTTTTGGTTGAGGGTAGTTATTAAACCTATCCCACTCTCTAGATACCCCTTAGCACGTAAAGGAATATTATTTGGGGTTCAGCCATGGAGAAGCGTTTAGACACTAGGAGAAGATAAGGAACACACCCATTACCAAGAAATCACAATATGATTCTCTTTTTAAACTGTTCCTTAAAACACTAGTGCTTAGGAAATCTATTGGAGGCAGAAGCAGTCAAGGGTAGCTTAGGGTTAGGGTTAGGGTTAGGGTGAGGGTTAGGGTACGTCTTAGGGTACGGGTTCGGGGAAGGGTTCGGGTAGGGCGTAGGGTATGGGTTAGGGTTAGGGTTAGGGTTAGTGTTAGGGTTAGGGCTCGGTTTAGGGTACGGGTTAGGATTAGGGTACGCGTTAGTGTTAGGGTAGGGGTTAGGGTTCGGGTACGCGATAGGGTGAGGTTAGTTATTAAACCTATCCCACTCTCTAGATACCACTTAGCATGTAAAGGAATATTATTTGGGGGTCCAGCCATGGAGAAGAGTTTAGACACTAGGAGAAGATAAGGAACACACCCATTATCAAGAAATCACATTAGGATTCTCTTTTTAACCTGTTCCTTAAAACACTAGTGCTTAGGAAATCTATTGGAGGCAGAAGCAGTCAAGGGTAGCTTAGGGTTAGGGTTAGGGTTAGATTGAGGGTTAGGGTATGGCTTAGGGTACGGGTTCGGGGAGGGGTCCGGGTAGGGCGTAGGGTATGGGTTAGGGTTAGGGTTAGGGTTAGTGTTAGGGTTAGGGCTCGGTTTAGGGTACGGGTTAGGATTAGGGTACGCGTTAGGGTTAGGGTAGGGGTTAGGGTTAGGGTACGCGTTAGGGTGAGGGTAGTTATTAAACCTCTCCCTCTCTCTAGATACCCCATAGCACGTAAAGGAATATTATTTGGGTGTCCAGCCATGGAGAAGAGTTTAGACACTAGGAGAAGATGAGGAACACACCATTATCAAGAAATCACATTAGGATTCTCTTTTTAACCTGTTCCTTAAAACACTAGTGCTTAGGAAATCTATTGGAGGCAGAAGCCGTCAAGGGTAGCTTAGGGTTAGGGTGAGGGTTAGGGTACGGCTTGGGTACGGGTTCAGGGAGGGGTTCGGGTAGGGCGTAGGGTATGGGTTAGGGTTAGGGTTAGGGTTAGTGTTAGGTTTAGGGCTCGGTTTAGGGTACGGGTTAGGATTAGGGTACGCGTTAGGGTTAGGGTAGGGGTTAGGGTTAGGGTACGCATTAGGGTGAGGGTAGTTATTAAACCTATCCTACTCTCTAGATACCCCTTAGCACGTAAAGGAATATTATTTGGGGGTCCAGCCATGGAGAAGAGTTTAGACACTAGGAGAAGATAAGGAACACACCCATTATCAAGAAATCACTTTAGGATTCTCTTTTTAACCTGTTCCTTAAAACACTAGTGCTTAGGAAATCTATTGGAGGCAGAAGCAGTCAAGGGTAGCTTAGGGTTAGGGTTAGGGTTAGGGTGAGGGTTAGGGTATGGCTTAGGGTACGGGTTCGGGTAGGGCGTAGGGTATGGGTTAGGGTTAGGGTTAGGGTTAGTGTTAGGTTTAGGGCTCGGTTTAGGGTACGGGTTAGGATTAGGGTACGCGTTAATGTTAGGGTAAGGGTTAGGGTTAGGGTACGCGATAGGGTGAGGGTAGTTATTAAACCTATCCCACTCTCTAGATACCCCTTAGCATGTAAAGGAATATTATTTGGGGGTCCAGCCATGGAGAAGAGTTTAGACACTAGGAGAAGATAAGGAACACACCCATTATCAAGAAATCACATTTGGATTCTCTTTTTAAACTGTTCCTTAAAACACTAGTGCTTAGGAAATCTATTGGAGGCAGAAGCCGTCAAGGGTAGCTTAGGGTTAGGGTTAGGGTTAGGGTGAGGGTTAGGGTACGGCTTAGGGTACGGGATTGGGGAGGGGTTCGGCTAGGGCATAGGGGATGGGTTAGGGTTAGGGTTAGGGTTAGTGTTAGGGTTAGGGCTCGGTTTAGGGTACGGGTTAGGATTAGGGTACGCGTTAGGGTTAGGGTAGGGGTTAGGGTTAGGGTACGCGTTAGGGTGAGGGTAGTTATTAAACCTATCACACTCTCTAGATACCCCTTAGCACGTAAAGGAATATAATTTGGGGATCCTGCCATGGAGAAGAGTTTAGACACGAGGAGAAGATAAGGAACACACCCATTATCAAGAAGTCACATTAGGATTCTCTTTTTAACCTGTTCCTTAAAACACTAGTGCTTAGGAAATCTATTGGAAGCAGAAGCCGTCAACGGTAGCTTAGGGTTAGGGTTAGGGTTAGGGTGAGGGTTAGGGTACGGCTTAGGGTACGGGTTCGGGGAGGGGTTCGGGTAGGGCGTAGGGTATGGGTTAGGGTTAGGGTTAGGGTTCGTGTTAGGGTTAGGGCTCGGTTTAGGGTACGGGTTAGGATTAGGGTACGCGTTAGGGTTAGGGTAGGGGTTAGGGTTAGGGTACGCGTTAGGGTGAGGGTAGTTATTAAACCTATCCCACTCTCTAGATACCCCTTAGCACGTAAAGGAATATTATTTGGGGGTCCAGCCATGGAGAAGAGTTTAGACACGAGGAGAAGATAAGGAACACACCCCTTATCAAGAAATCACATTAGGATTCTCTTTTTAACCTGTTCCTTAAAACACTAGTGCTTAGGAAATCTATTGGAGGCAGAAGCAGTCAAGGGGAGCTTAGGGTTAGGGTTAGGGTTAGGGTGAGGGTTAGTGTACGGCTTAGGGTACGGGTTCGGGGAGGGGTTCGGGTAGGGCGTAGCGTATGGGTTAGGGTGAGGGTTAGGGTTAGTGTTAGGGTTAGGGCTCGGTTTAGGGTACGGGTTAGGATTAGGGTACGCGTTAGGGTTAGGGTAGTGGTTAGGGTTAGGGTACGCTTTTGGGTGAGGGTAGTTATTAAACCTATCCCACTCTCTAGATACCCCTTAGCACGTAAAGTAATATTATTTGGAGGTCCAGCCATGGAGAAGAGTTTAGACACTAGGAGAAAATAAGGAACACACCCATTATCAAGAAATCACAATATGATTCTCTTTTTAAACTGTTCCTTAAAACACTAGTGCTTAGGAAATCTATTGGAGGCAGAAGCAGTCAAGGGTAGCTTAGGGTTAGGGTTAGGGTTAGGGTGAGGGTTAGGGTACGTCTTAGGGTACGGGTTCGGGGAAGGGTTCGGGTAGGGCGTAGGGTATGGGTTAGGGTTAGGGTTAGGGTTAGTGTTAGGGTTAGGGCTCGGTTTAGGGTACGGGTTAGGATTAGGGTACGCGTTAGGGTTAGTGTAGGGGTTAGGGTTAGGGTACGCGTTAGGGTGAGGGTAGTTATTAAACCTATCCCACTCTCTAGATACCCCTTAGCAAGTAAAGGAATATTATTTGGGGGTCCAGCCATGGAGAAGAGTTTAGACACGAGGAGAAGATAAGGAACACACCCATTATCAAGAAATCACATTAGGATTCTCTTTTTAACCTGTTCCTTAAAACACTAGTGCTTAGGAAATCTATTGGAGGCAGAAGCAGTCAAGGGTAGCTTAGGGTTAGGGTTAGGGTTAGGGTGAGGGTTAGGGTACGGCTTAGGGTACGGGTTCGTGGAGGGGTTCGGGTAGGGCGTAGGGTATGGGTTAGGGTGAGGGTTAGGGTTAGTGTTAGGGTTAGGGCTCGGTTTAGGGTACGGGTTAGGATTAGGGTACGCGTTAGGGTTAGGGTAGGCGTTAGGGTTAGGGTACGCGATAGGGTGAGGTTAGTTATTAAACCTATCCCACTCTCTAGATACCCCTTAGCATGTAAAGGAATATTATTTGGGGGTCCAGCCATGGAGAAGAGTTTAGACACTAGGAGAAGATAAGGAACACACCCATTATCAAGAAATCACATTGGGATTCTCTTTTTAACCTGTTCCTTAGAACACTAGTGCTTAGGAAATCTAATGGAGGCAGAAGCCGTCAAGGGTAGCTTAGGGTTAGGGTTAGGGTTAGGGTGAGGGTTAGGGTACGGCTTAGGGTACGGGTTCAGGGAGGGGTTCGGGTAGGGCGTAGGGTATGGGTTAGGGTTAGGGTTAGGGTTAGTGTTAGGGTTAGGGCTCGGTTTAGGGTACGGGTTAGGATTAGGGTACGCGTTAGGGTTAGGGTAGGGGTTAGGGTTAGGGTACGCGTTAGGGTGAGGGTAGTTATTAAAACTATCCCACTCTCTAGATACCCCTTAGCAAGTAAAGGAATATTATTTGGGGGTCCAGCCATGGAGAAGAATTTAGACACTAGGAGAAGATAAGGAACACACCCATTATCAAGAAGTTACATTAGGATTCTCTTTTTAACCTGTTCCTTAAAACACTAGTGCTTAGGAAATCTATTGGAGGCAGAAGCAGTCAAGGGTAGCTTAGGGTTAGGGTTAGGGTTAGGGTGAGGGTTACGGTACGGCTTAGGGTACGGGTTCGGGGAGGGGTTTGGGTAGGGCGTAGGGTATGTGTTAGGGTGAGGGTTAGGGTTAGTGTTAGGGTTAGGGCTCGGTTTAGGGTACGGGTTAGGATTAGGGTACGCGTTAGGGTTAGGGTAGGGGTTAGGGTTAGGGTACGCTTTTGGGTGAGGGTAGTTATTAAACCTATCCCACTCTCTAGATACCCCTTAGCACGTAAAGGAATATTATTTGGGGGTCCAGCCATGGAGAAGAGTTTAGACCTTAGGAGAAGATAAGGAACACACCCATTATCAAGAAATCACAATATGATTCTCTTTTTAAACTGTTCCTTAAAACACTAGTGCTTAGGAAATCTATTGGAGGCAGAAGCAGTCAAGGGTGGGTTAGGGTTAGGGTTAGGGTGAGGGTTAGGGTACGGCTTAGGGTACGGGTTCGGGGAAGGGTTCGGGTAGGGCGTAGGGTATGGGTTAGGGTTAGGGTTAGGGTTAGTGTTAGGGTTAGGGCTCGGTTTAGGGTACGGGTTAGGATTAGTGTACGCGTTAGTGTTAGGGTAGGGGTTAGGGTTAGGGTACGCGATAGGGTGAGGTTAGTTATTAAACCTATCCCACTCTCTAGATACCCCTTAGCATGTAAAGGAATATTATTTTGGGGTCCAGCCGTGGAGAAGAGTTTAGACACTAGGAGAATATAAGGAACACACCCATTATCAAGAAATCACATTAGGATTCTCTTTTTAACCTGTTCCTTAAAACACTAGTGCTTAGGAAATCTATTGGAGGCAGAAGCAGTCAAGGGTAGCTTAGGGTTAGGGTTAGGGTTAGATTGAGGGTTAGGGTATGGATTAGGGTACGGGTTCGGAGAGGGGTTCGGGTAGGGCGTAGGGTATGAGTTAGGGTTAGGGTTAGGGTTAGTGTTAGGGTTAGGGCTCGGTTTAGGGTACGGGTTAGGATTAGGGTACGCGTTAGGGTTAGGGTAGGGGTTAGGGTTAGGGTACGCGTTAGGGTGAGGGTAGTTATTAAACCTATCCCACTCTCTAGATACCCCTTAGCATGTAAAGGAAGATTATTTGGGGGTCCATCCATGGAGAAGAGTTTAGACACGAGGAGAAGATAAGGAACACACCCATTATCAAGAAATCAAATTAGGATTCTCTTTTTAACCTGTTCCTTAAACACTAGTGCTTAGGAAATCTATTGGAGGCAGAAGCAGTCAAGGGTAGCTTAGGGTTAGGGTTAGGGTTAGGGTGAGGGTTAGGGTACGGCTTAGGGTACGGGTTCGGGGAGGGGTTCGGGTAGGGCGTAGGGTATGGGTTAGGGTGAGGGTTAGGGTTAGTGTTAGGGTTAGGGCTCGGTTTAGGTTACGGGTTAGGATTAGGGTACGCGTTAGGGTTAGGGTAGTGGTTAGGGTTAGGGTACGCTTTTGGGTGAGGGTAGTTATTAAACCTATCCCACTCTCTAGATACCCCTTAGCACGTAAAGTAATATTATTTGGAGGTCCAGCCATGGAGAAGAGTTTAGACACTAGGAGAAAATAAGGAACACACCTATTATCAAGAAATCACAATATGATTCTCTTTTTAAACTGTTCCTTAAAACACTAGTGCTTAGGAAATCTATTGGAGGCAGAAGCAGTCAAGGGTTGCTTAGGGTTAGGGTTAGGGTTAGGGTGAGGGTTAGGGTACGTCTTAGGGTACGGGTTCGGGGAAGGGTTCGGGTAGGGCGTAGGGTATGGGTTAGGGTTAGGGTTAGGGTTAGTGTTAGGGTTAGGGCTCGGTTTAGGGTACGGGTTAGGATTAGGGTACGCGTTAGGGTTAGTGTAGGGGTTAGGGTTAGGGTACGCGTTAGGGTGAGGGTAGTTATTAAACCTATCCCACTCTCTAGATACCCCTTAGCAAGTAAAGGAATATTATTTGGGGGTCCAGCCATGGAGAAGAGTTTAGACACGAGGAGAAGATAAGGAACACACCCATTATCAAGAAATCACATTAGGATTCTCTTTTTAACCTGTTCCTTAAAACACTAGTGCTTAGGAAATCTATTGGAGGCAGAAGCAGTCAAGGGTAGCTTAGGGTTAGGGTTAGGGTTAGGGTGAGGGTTAGGGTACGGCTTAGGGTACGGGTTCGTGGAGGGGTTCGGGTAGGGCGTAGGGTATGGGTTAGGGTGAGGGTTAGGGTTAGTGTTAGGGTTAGGGCTCGGTTTAGGGTACGGGTTAGGATTAGGGTACGCGTTAGGGTTAGGGTAGGGGTTAGGGTTAGGGTACGCGATAGGGTGAGGTTAGTTATTAAACCTATCCCACTCTCTAGATACCCCTTAGCATGTAAAGGAATATTATTTGGGGGTCCAGCCATGGAGAAGAGTTTAGACACTAGGAGAAGATAAGGAACACACCCATTATCAAGAAATCACATTAGGATTCTCTTTTTAACCTGTTCCTTAGAACACTAGTGCTTAGGAAATCTATTGGAGGCAGAAGCCGTCAAGGGTAGCTTAGGGTTAGGGTTAGGGTTAGGGTGAGGGTTAGGGTACGGCTTAGGGTACGGGTTCGGGGAGGGGTTCGGGTAGGGCGTAGGGTATGGTTTAGGGTTAGGGTTAGGGTTAGTGTTAGGGTTAGGGCTCGGTTTAGGGTACGGGTTAGGATTAGGGTACGCGTTAGGGTTAGGGTAGGGGTTAGGGTTAGGGTACGCGTTAGGGTGAGGGTAGTTATTAAACCTATCCCACTCTCTATATACCCCTTAGCAAGTAAAGGAATATTATTTGGGGGTCCAGCCATGGAGAAGAATTTAGACACTAGGAGAAGATAAGGAACACACCCATTATCAAGAAGTTACATTAGGATTCTCTTTTTAACCTGTTCCTTAAAACACTAGTGCTTAGGAAATCTATTGGAGGCAGAAGCAGTCAAGGGTAGCTTAGGGTTAGGGTTAGGGTTAGGGTGAGGGTTAGGGTACGGCTTAGGGTACGGGTTCGTGGAGGGGTTCGGGTAGGGCGTAGGGTATGGGTTAGGGTGAGGGTTAGGGTTAGTGTTAGGGTTAGGGCTCGGTTTAGGGTACGGGTTAGGATTAGGGTACGCGTTAGGGTTAGGGTAGGCGTTAGGGTTAGGGTACGCGATAGGGTGAGGTTAGTTATTAAACCTATCCCACTCTCTAGATACCCCTTAGCATGTAAAGGAATATTATTTGGGGGTCCAGCCATGGAGAAGAGTTTAGACACTAGGAGAAGATAAGGAACACACCCATTATCAAGAAATCACATTGGGATTCTCTTTTTAACCTGTTCCTTAGAACACTAGTGCTTAGGAAATCTATTGGAGGCAGAAGCCGTCAAGGGTAGCTTAGGGTTAGGGTTAGGGTTAGGGTGAGGGTTAGGGTACGGCTTAGGGTACGGGTTCAGGGAGGGGTTCGGGTAGGGCGTAGGGTATGGGTTAGGGTTAGGGTTAGGGTTAGTGTTAGGGTTAGGGCTCGGTTTAGGGTACGGGTTAGGATTAGGGTACGCGTTAGGGTTAGGGTAGGGGTTAGGGTTAGGGTACACGTTAGGGTGAGGGTAGTTATTAAAACTATCCCACTCTCTAGATACCCCTTAGCAAGTAAAGGAATATTATTTGGGGGTCCAGCCATGGAGAAGAATTTAGACACTAGGAGAAGATAAGGAACACACCCATTATCAAGAAGTTACATTAGGATTCTCTTTTTAACCTGTTCCTTAAAACACTAGTGCTTAGGAAATCTATTGGAGGCAGAAGCAGTCAAGGGTAGCTTAGGGTTAGGGTTAGGGTTAGGGTGAGGGTTACGGTACGGCTTAGGGTACGGGTTCGGGGAGGGGTTTGGGTAGGGCGTAGGGTATGTGTTAGGGTGAGGGTTAGGGTTAGTGTTAGGGTTAGGGCTCGGTTTAGGGTACGGGTTAGGATTAGGGTACGCGTTAGGGTTAGGGTAGGGGTTAGGGTTAGGGTACGCTTTTGGGTGAGGGTAGTTATTAAACCTATCCCACTCTCTAGATACCCCTTAGCACGTAAAGGAATATTATTTGGGGGTCCAGCCATGGAGAAGAGTTTAGACCTTAGGAGAAGATAAGGAACACACCCATTATCAAGAAATCACAATATGATTCTCTTTTTAAACTGTTCCTTAAAACACTAGTGCTTAGGAAATCTATTGGAGGCAGAAGCAGTCAAGGGTGGGTTAGGGTTAGGGTTAGGGTGAGGGTTAGGGTACGGCTTAGGGTACGGGTTCGGGGAAGGGTTCGGGTAGGGCGTAGGGTATGGGTTAGGGTTAGGGTTAGGGTTAGTGTTAGGGTTAGGGCTCGGTTTAGGGTACGGGTTAGGATTAGTGTACGCGTTAGTGTTAGGGTAGGGGTTAGGGTTAGGGTACGCGATAGGGTGAGGTTAGTTATTAAACCTATCCCACTCTCTAGATACCCCTTAGCATGTAAAGGAATATTATTTTGGGGTCCAGCCGTGGAGAAGAGTTTAGACACTAGGAGAATATAAGGAACACACCCATTATCAAGAAATCACATTAGGATTCTCTTTTTAACCTGTTCCTTAAAACACTAGTGCTTAGGAAATCTATTGGAGGCAGAAGCAGTCAAGGGTAGCTTAGGGTTAGGGTTAGGGTTAGATTGAGGGTTAGGGTATGGATTAGGGTACGGGTTCGGAGAGGGGTTCGGGTAGGGCGTAGGGTATGAGTTAGGGTTAGGGTTAGGGTTAGTGTTAGGGTTAGGGCTCGGTTTAGGGTACGGGTTAGGATTAGGGTACGCGTTAGGGTTAGGGTAGGGGTTAGGGTTAGGGTACGCGTTAGGGTGAGGGTAGTTATTAAACCTATCCCACTCTCTAGATACCCCTTACCATGTAAAGGAAGATTATTTGGGGGTCCATCCATGGAGAAGAGTTTAGACACGAGGAGAAGATAAGGAACACACCCATTATCAAGAAATCAAATTAGGATTCTCTTTTTAACCTGTTCCTTAAACACTAGTGCTTAGGAAATCTATTGGAGGCAGAAGCAGTCAAGGGTAGCTTAGGGTTAGGGTTAGGGTTAGGGTGAGGGTTAGGGTACGGCTTAGGGTACGGGTTCGGGGAGGGGTTCGGGTAGGGCGTAGGGTATGGGTTAGGGTGAGGGTTAGGGTTAGTGTTAGGGTTAGGGCTCGGTTTAGGGTACGGGTTAGGATTAGGGTACGCGTTAGGGTTAGGGTAGGGGTTAGGGTTAGGGTACGCGATAGGGTGAGGTTAGTTATTAAACCTATCCCACTCTCTAGATACCCCTTAGCATGTAAAGGAATATTATTTGGGGGTCCAGCCATGGAGAAGAGTTTAGACACTAGGAGAAGATAAGGAACACACCCATTATCAAGAAATCACATTAGGATTCTCTTTTTAACCTGTTCCTTAGAACACTAGTGCTTAGGAAATCTATTGGAGGCAGAAGCCGTCAAGGGTAGCTTAGGGTTAGGGTTAGGGTTAGGGTGAGGGTTAGGGTACGGCTTAGGGTACGGGTTCGGGGAGGGGTTCGGGTAGGGCGTAGGGTATGGTTTAGGGTTAGGGTTAGGGTTAGTGTTAGGGTTAGGGCTCGGTTTAGGGTACGGGTTAGGATTAGGGTACGCGTTAGGGTTAAGGTAGGGGTTAGGGTTAGGGTACGCGTTAGGGTGAGGGTAGTTATTAAACCTATCCCACTCTCTATATACCCCTTAGCAAGTAAAGGAATATTATTTGGGGGTCCAGCCATGGAGAAGAATTTAGACACTAGGAGAAGATAAGGAACACACCCATTATCAAGAAGTTACATTAGGATTCTCTTTTTAACCTGTTCCTTAAAACACTAGTGCTTAGGAAATCTATTGGAGGCAGAAGCAGTCAAGGGTAGCTTAGGGTTAGGGTTAGGGTTAGGGTGAGGGTTAGGGTACGGCTTAGGGTACGGGTTCGGGGAGGGGTTTGGGTAGGGCGTAGGTTATGGTTTAGGGTGAGGGTTAGGGTTAGTGTTAGGGTTAGGGCTCGGTTTAGGGTACGGGTTAGGATTAGGGTACGCGTTAGGGTTAGGGTACGGGTTAGGGTTAGGGTACGCTTTTGGGTGAGGGTAGTTATTAAACCTATCCCACTCTCTAGATACCCCTTAGCACGTAAAGGAATATTATTTGGGGGTCCAGCCATGGAGAAGAGTTTAGACCTTAGGAGAAGATAAGGAACACACCCATTATCAAGAAATCACAATATGATTCTCTTTTTAAACTGTTCCTTAAAACACTAGTGCTTAGGAAATCTATTGGAGGCAGAAGCAGTCAAGGGTAGCTTAGGGTTAGGGTTAGGGTTAGGGTGAGGGTTAGGGTACGGCTTAGGGTACGGGTTCGGGGAAGGGTTCGGGTAGGGCGTAGGGTATGGGTTAGGGTTAGGGTTAGGGTTAGTGTTAGGGTTAGGGCTCGGTTTAGGGTACGGGTTAGGATTAGTGTACGCGTTAGTGTTAGGGTAGGGGTTAGGGTTAGGGTACGCGATAGGGTGAGGTTAGTTATTAAACCTATCCCACTCTCTAGATACCCCTTAGCATGTAAAGGAATATTATTTTGGGGTCCAGCCGTGGAGAAGAGTTTAGACACTAGGAGAAGATAAGGAACACACCCATTATCAAGAAATCACATTAGGATTCTCTTTTTAACCTGTTCCTTAAAACACTAGTGCTTAGGAAATCTATTGGAGGCAGAAGCAGTCAAGGGTAGCTTAGGGTTAGGGTTAGGGTTAGATTGAGGGTTAGGGTATGGCTTAGGGTACGGGTTCGGAGAGGGGTTCGGGTAGGGCGTAGGGTATGTGTTAGGGTTAGGGTTAGGGTTAGTGTTAGGGTTAGGGCTCGGTTTAGGGTACGGGTTAGGATTAGGGTACGCGTTAGGGTTAGGGTAGGGGTTAGGTTTAGGTTACGCGTTAGGGTGAGGGTAGTTATTAAACCTCTCCCTCTCTCTAGATACCCCATAGCACGTAAAGGAATATTATTTGGGTGTCCAGCCATGGAGAAGAGTTTAGACACTAGGAGAAGATGAGGAACACACCCATTATCAAGAAATCACATTAGGATTCTCTTTTTAACCTGTTCCTTAAAACACTAGTGCTTAGGAAATCTATTGGAGGCAGAAGCAGTCAAGGGTAGCTTAGGGTTAGGGTTAGGGTTAGGGTGAGGGTTGGTACGGCTTAGGGTACGGGTTCAGGGAGGGGTTCGGGTAGGGCGTAGGGTATGGGTTTAGGGTTAGGGTTAGGGTTAGTGTTAGGGTTTAGGCTCGGTTTTAGGGTACGGGTTAGGATTAGGGTACGCGTTAGGGTTAGGGTAGGGGTTAGGGTTAGGGTACGCGTTAGGGTGAGGGTAGTTATTAAACCTATCCCACTCTCTAGATACCCCTTAGCATGTAAAGGAAGATTATTTGGGGGTCCAGCCATGGAGAAGAGTTTAGACACGAGGAGAAGATAAGGAACACACCCATTATCAAGAAATCAAATTAGGATTCTCTTTTTAACCTGTTCCTTAAAACACTAGTGCTTAGGAAATCTATTGGAGGCAGAAGCAGTCAAGGGTAGCTTAGGGTTAGGGTTAGGGTTAGGGTGAGGGTTAGGGTAAGGCTTAGGGTACGGGTTCGGGGAGGGGTTCGGGTAGGGCGTAGGGAATGGGTTAGGGTGAGGGTTAGTGTTAGTGTTAGGGTTAGGTCTCGGTTTAGGGTACGGAATAGGATTAGGGTACACGTTAGGGTTAGGGTAGGTGTTAGGGTTAGGGTACGCTTTTGGTTGAGGGTAGTTATTAAACCTATCCCACTCTCTAGATACCCCTTAGCACGTAAAGGAATATTATTTGGGGTTCAGCCATGGATAAGAGTTTAGACACTAGGAGAAGATAAGGAACACACCCATTATCAAGAAATCACAATATGATTCTCTTTTTAAACTGTTCCTTAAAACACTAGTGCTTAGGAAATCTATTGGAGGCAGAAGCAGTCAAGGGTAGCTTAGGGTTAGGGTTAGGGTTAGGGTGAGGGTTAGGGTACGGCTTAGGGTACGGGTTCGGGGAAGGGTTCGGGTAGGGCGTAGGGTATGGGTTAGGGTTAGGGTTAGGGTTAGTGTTAGGGTTAGGGCTCGGTTTAGGGTACGGGTTAGGATTAGGGTAAGCGTTAGTGTTAGGGTAGGGGTTAGGGTTAGGGTACGCGATAGGGTGAGGTTAGTTATTAAACCTATCCCACTCTCTAGATAACCCCTTAGCATGTAAAGGAATATTATTTGGGGGTCAGCCATGGAGAAGAGTTTAGACACTAGGAGAAGATAAGGAACACCACCCATTATCAAGAAGTTACATTAGGATTCTCTTTTTAACCTGTTCCTTAAAACACTAGTGCTTAGGAAATCTATTGGAGGCAGAAGCAGTCAAGGGTAGCTTAGGTTTAGGGTTAGGATTAGGGTGAGGGTTAGGGTACGGCTTAGGGTACGGGTTCGGGGAGGGGTTTGTGTAGGGCGTAGGGTATGGGTTAGGGTGAGGGTTAGGGTTAGTTTTAGGGTTAGGGCTCGGTTTAGGGTACGGGTTAGGATTAGGGTACGCGTTTAGGGTTAGGGTAGGGGTTAGGGTTAGGGTACGCTTTTGGGTGAGGGTAGTTATTAAACCTATCCCACTCTCTAGATACCCCTTAGCACGTAAAGGAATATTATTTGGGGGTCCAGCCATGGAGAAGAGTTTAGACACTAGGAGAAGATAAGGAACACACCCATTATCAAGAAATCACAATATGATTCTCTTTTAAACTGTTTCCTTAAAACACTAGTGCTTAGGAAATCTATTGGAGGCAGAAGCAGTCAAGGGTAGCTTAGGGTTAGGGTTAGGGTTAGGGTGAGGGTTAGGGTACGGCTTAGGGTACGGGTTCGGGGAAGGGTTCGGGTAGGGCGTAGGGTATGGGTTAGGGTTAAGGTTAGGGTTAGTGTTAGGGTTAGGGCTCGGTTTAGGGTACGGGTTAGGATTAGTGTACGCGTTAGTGTTAGGGTAGGGGTTAGGGTTAGGGTACGCGATAGGGTGAGGTTAGTTATTAAACCTATCCCACTCTCTAGATACCCCTTAGCATGTAAAGGAATATTATTTGGGGGGTCCAGCCGTGGAGAAGAGTTTAGACACTAGGAGAAGATAAGGAACACACCCATTATCAAGAAATCACATTAGGATTCTCTTTTTAACCTGTTCCTTAAAACACTAGTGCTTAGGAAATCTATTGGAGGCAGAAGCAGTCAAGGGTAGCTTAGGGTTAGGGTTAGGGTTAGATTGAGGGTTAGGGTATGGCTTAGGGTACGGGTTCAGGGGAGGGGTTCGGGTAGGGCGTAGGTTATGGGTTTAGGTTAGGTTTAGGGTTAGTGTTAGGGTTAGGGCTCGGTTTAGGGTACGGGTTAGGATTAGGGTACGCGTTAGGGTTAAGGTAGGGGTTAGGGTTAGGGTACGCGTTAGGGTGAGGGTAGTTATTAAACCTCTCCCTCTCTCTAGATACCCCATAGCACGTAAAGGAATATTACTTGGGGATCCTGCCATGGAGAAGAGTTTAGACACGAGGAGAAGATAAGGAACACACCCATTATCAAGAAGTCACATTACGATTCTCTTTTTAACCTGTTCCTTAAAACACTAGTGCTTAGGAAATCTATGGAGGCAGAAGCCGTCAAGGGTAGCTTAGGGTTAGGGTTAGGGTTAGGGTGAGGGTTAGGGTACGGCTTAGGGTACGGGTTCAGGGAGGGGTTCGGGTAGGGCGTAGGGTATGGGTTAGGGTTAGGGTTAGGGTTAGTGTTAGGGTTAGGGCTCGGTTTAGGGTACGGGTTAGGATTAGGGGTACGCGTTAGGGTTAGGGTAGGGATTAGGGTTAGGGTACGCGATAGGGTGAGGTTAGTTATTAAACCTATCCCACTCTCTAGATACCCCTTAGCATGTAAAGGAATATCATTTGTGGGTCCAGCCGTGGAGAAGAGTTTTAGACACTAGGAGAAGATAAGGAACACACCCATTATCAAGAAATCACATTAGGATTCTCTTTTTAACCTGTTCCTTAAAACACTAGTGCTTAGGAAATCTATTGGAAGCAGAAGCAGTCAAGGGTAGCTTAGGGTTAGGGTTAGGGTTAGATTGAGGGTTAGGGTATGGCTTAGGGTACGGGTTCGGGGAGGGGTTCGGGTAGGGCGTAGGGTATGTGTTAGGGTTAGGGTTAGGGTTAGTGTTAGGGTTAGGGCTCGGTTTAGGGTACGGGTTAGGATTAGGGTACGCGTTAGGGTTAGGGTAGGGGTTAGGTTTAGGTTACGCGTTAGGGTGAGGGTAGTTATTAAACCTCTCCCTCTCTCTAGATACCCCATAGCACGTAAAGGAATATTATTTGGGTGTCCAGCCATGGAGAAGAGTTTAGACACTAGGAGAAGATGAGGAACACACCCATTATCAAGAAATCACATTAGGATTCTCTTTTTAACCTGTTCCTTAAAACACTAGTGCTTAGGGAATCTATTGGAGGCAGAAGCAGTCAAGGGTAGCTTAGGGTTAGGGTTAGGGTTAGGGTGAGGGTTAGGGTACGGCTTAGGGTACGGGTTCAGGGAGGGGTTTGGGTAGGGCGTAGGGTATGGGTTAGGGTTAGGGTTAAGGTTAGTGTTAGGGTTAGGGCTCGGTTTAGGCTACGGGTTAGGATTAGGGTACGCGTTAGGGTTAGGGTAGGGGTTAGGGTTAGGGTACGCGTTAGGGTGAGGGTAGTTATTAAACCTATCCCACTCTCTAGTTACCCCTTAGCATGTAAAGGATGATTATTTGGGGGTCCAGCCATGGAGAAGAGTTTAGACACGAGGAGAAGATAAGGAACACACCCATTATCAAGAAATCAAATTAGGATTCTCTTTTTAACCTGTTCCTTAAAACACTAGTGCTTAGGAAATCTATTGGAGGCAGAAGCAGTCAAGGGTAGCTTAGGGTTAGGGTTAGGGTTAGGGTGAGGGTTAGGGTAAGGCTTAGGGTACGGGTTCGTGGAGGGGTTCGGGTAGGGCGTAGGGTAAGGGTTAGGGTGAGGGTTAGGGTTAGTGTTAGGGTTAGGTCTCGGTTTAGGGTACGGAATAGGATTAGGGTACACGTTAGGGTTAGGGTAGGTGTTAGGGTTAGGGTACGCTTTTGGTTGAGGGTAGTTATTAAACCTATCCCACTCTCTAGATACCCCTTAGCAAGTAAAGGAATATTATTTGGGGGGCCAGCCATGGAGAAGAGTTTAGACACGAGGAGAAGATAAGGAACACACCCATTATCAAGAAATCACAATATGATTCTCTTTTTAAACTGTTTCTTAAAACACTAGTGCTTAGGAAATCTATTGGAGGCAGAAGCAGTCAAGGGTAGCTTACGGTTAGGGTTAGGGTTAGGGTGAGGGTTAGGGTACGGCTTAGGGTACGGGTTCGGGGAAGGGTTCGGGTAGGGCGTAGGGTATGGGTTAGGGTTAAGGTTAGGGTTAGTGTTAGGGTTAGGGCTCGGTTTAGGGTACGGGTTAGGATTAGTGTACGCGTTAGTGTTAGGGTAGGGGTTAGGGTTAGGGTACGCGATAGGGTGAGGTTAGTTATTAAACCTATCCCACTCTCTAGATACCCCTTAGCATGTAAAGGAATATTATTTGGGGGTCCAGCCGTGGAGAAGAGTTTAGACACTAGGAGAAGATAAGGAACACACCCATTATCAAGAAATCACATTAGGATTCTCTTTTTAACCTGTTCCTTAAAACACTAGTGCTTAGGAAATCTATTGGAGGCAGAAGCAGTCAAGGGTAGCTTAGGGTTAGGGTTAGGGTTAGATTGAGGGTTAGGGTATGGCTTAGGGTACGGGTTCGGGGAGGGGTTCGGGTAGGGCGTAGGTTATGGGTTAGGGTTAGGTTTAGGGTTAGTGTTAGGGTTAGGGCTCGGTTTAGGGTACGGGTTAGGATTAGGGTACGCGTTAGGGTTAAGGTAGGGGTTAGGGTTAGGGTACGCGTTAGGGTGAGGGTAGTTATTAAACCTCTCCCTCTCTCTAGATACCCCATAGCACGTAAAGGAATATTACTTGGGGATCCTGCCATGGAGAAGAGTTTAGACACGAGGAGAAGATAAGGAACACACCCATTATCAAGAAGTCACATTACGATTCTCTTTTTAACCTGTTCCTTAAAACACTAGTGCTTAGGAAATCTATTGGAGGCAGAAGCCGTCAAGGGTAGCTTAGGGTTAGGGTTAGGGTTAGGGTGAGGGTTAGGGTACGGCTTAGGGTACGGGTTCAGGGAGGGGTTCGTGTAGGGCGTAGGGTATGGGTTAGGGTTAGGGTTAGGGTTAGTGTTAGGGTTAGGGCTCGGTTTAGGGTACGGGTTAGGATTAGGGTACGCGTTAGGGTTAGGGTAGGGATTAGGGTTAGGGTACGCGATAGGGTGAGGTTAGTTATTAAACCTATCCCACTCTCTAGATACCCCTTAGCATGTAAAGGAATATTATTTGTGGGTCCAGCCGTGGAGAAGAGTTTAGACACTAGGAGAAGATAAGGAACACACCCATTATCAAGAAATCACATTAGGATTCTCTTTTTAACCTGTTCCTTAAAACACTAGTGCTTAGGAAATCTATTGGAGGCAGAAGCAGTCAAGGGTAGCTTAGGGTTAGGGTTAGGGTTAGATTGAGGGTTAGGGTATGGCTTAGGGTACGGGTTCGGGGAGGGGTTCGGGTAGGGCGTAGGGTATGTGTTAGGGTTAGGGTTAGGGTTAGTGTTAGGGTTAGGGCTCGGTTTAGGGTACGGGTTAGGATTAGGGTACGCGTTAGGGTTAGGGTAGGGGTTAGGTTTAGGTTACGCGTTAGGGTGAGGGTAGTTATTAAACCTCTCCCTCTCTCTAGATACCCCATAGCACGTAAAGGAATATTATTTGGGTGTCCAGCCATGGAGAAGAGTTTAGACACTAGGAGAAGATGAGGAACACACCCATTATCAAGAAATCACATTAGGATTCTCTTTTTAACCTGTTCCTTAAAACACTAGTGCTTAGGGAATCTATTGGAGGCAGAAGCAGTCAAGGGTAGCTTAGGGTTAGGGTTAGGGTTAGGGTGAGGGTTAGGGTACGGCTTAGGGTACGGGTTCAGGGAGGGGTTTGGGTAGGGCGTAGGGTATGGGTTAGGGTTAGGGTTAGGGTTAGTGTTAGGGTTAGGGCTCGGTTTAGGCTACGGGTTAGGATTAGGGTACGCGTTAGGGTTAGGGTAGGGGTTAGGGTTAGGGTACGCGTTAGGGTGAGGGTAGTTATTAAACCTATCCCACTCTCTAGTTACCCCTTAGCATGTAAAGGAAGATTATTTGGGGGTCCAGCCATGGAGAAGAGTTTAGACACGAGGAGAAGATAAGGAACACACCCATTATCAAGAAATCAAATTAGGATTCTCTTTTTAACCTGTTCCTTAAAACACTAGTGCTTAGGAAATCTATTGGAGGCAGAAGCAGTCAAGGGTAGCTTAGGGTTAGGGTTAGGGTTAGGGTGAGGGTTAGGGTAAGGCTTAGGGTACGGGTTCGCGGAGGGGTTCGGGTAGGGCGTAGGGTATGGGTTAGGGTGAGGGTTAGGGTTAGTGTTAGGGTTAGGTCTCGGTTTAGGGTACGGAATAGGATTAGGGTACACGTTAGGGTTAGGGTAGGTGTTAGGGTTAGGGTACGCTTTTGGTTGAGGGTAGTTATTAAACCTATCCCACTCTCTAGATACCCCTTAGCAAGTAAAGGAATATTATTTGGGGGTCCAGCCATGGAGAAGAGTTTAGACACGAGGAGAAGATAAGGAACACACCCATTATCAAGAAATCAAATTAGGATTCTCTTTTTAACCTGTTCCTTAAAACACTAGTGCTTAGGAAATCTATTGGAGGCAGAAGCAGTCAAGGCTAGCTTAGGGTTAGGGTTAGGGTTAGGGTGAGGGTTAGGGTACGGCTTAGGGTACGGGTTCGGGGAAGGGTTCGGGTAGGGCGTAGGGTATGGGTTAGGGTTAGGGTTAGGGTTAGTGTCAGGGTTAGGGCTCGGTTTAGGGTACGGGTTAGGATTAGGGTACGCGTTAGTGTTAGGGTAAGGGTTAGGGTTAGGGTACGCGATAGGGTGAGGTTAGTTATTAACCTATCCCACTCTCTAGATACCCCTTAGCATGTAAAGGAATAATATTTGGGGGTCCAGCCATGGAGAAGTGTTTAGACACTAGGAGAAGATAAGGAACACACCCATTATCAAGAAATCACATTAGGATTCTCTTTTTAACCTGTTCCTTAAAACACTAGTGCTTAGGAAATCTATTGGAGGCAGAAGCAGTCAAGGGGAGCTTAGGGTTAGGGTTTGGGTTAGATTGAGGGTTAGGGTACGGCTTAGGGTACGGGTTCGGGGAGGGGTTCGGGTAGGGCGTAGGGTATGGGTTAGGGTTAGGGTTAGGGTTAGTGTTAGGGTTAGGGCTCGGTTTAGGGTACGGGTTAGGATTAGGGTACGCGTTAGGGTTAGGGTAGGGGTTAGGGTTAGGGTACGCGTTAGGGTGAGGGTAGTTATTAAACCTCTCCCTCTCTCTAGATACCCCATAGCACGTAAAGGAATATTATTTGGGGGTCCAGCCATGGAGAAGAGTTTAGACACTAGGAGAAGATGAGGAACACACCCATTATCAAGAAACCACATTAGGATTCTCTTTTTAACCTGTTCCTTAAAACACTAGTGCTTAGGAAATCTATTGGAGGCAGAAGCAGTCAAGGGTAGCTTAGGGTTAGTGTTAGGGGTAGGGTGAGGGTTAGGGTATGGCTTAAGGTACGGGTTCGGGGAGGCGTTCGGGTAGGGCGTAGGGTATGGGTTAGGGTGAGGGTTAGGGTTAGTGTTAGGGTTAGCGCTCGGTTTAGGGTACGGGTTAGGATTAGGGTACGCGTTAGGGTTAGGGTAGGGGTTAGGGTTAGGGTACGCGTTAGGGTGAGGGTAGTTATTAAACCTATCCCACTCTCTAGATACCCCTTAGCACGTAAAGGAATATTATTTGGGGGTCCAGCCATGGAGAAGAGTTTAGACACGAGGAGAAGATAAGGAACACACCCCTTATCAAGAAATCACATTAGGATTCTCTTTTTAACCTGTTCCTTAAAACACTAGTGCTTAGGAAATCTATTGGAGGCAGAAGCAGTCAAGGGTAGCTTAGGGTTAGGGTTAGGGTTAGGGTGAGGGTTAGGGTACGGCTTAGGGTACGGGTTCGGGGAGGGGTTCGGGTAGGGCGTAGGGTATGGGTTAGGGTTAGGGTTAGTGTTAGGGTTAGGGCTCGGTTTAGGGTACGGGTTAGGATTAGGGTACGCGTTAGGGTTATGTTAGGGGTTAGGGTTAGGGTACGCGTTAGGGTGAGGGTAGTTATTAAACCTCTCCCTCTCTCTAGATACCCCACAGCACGTAAAGGAATATTATTTGGGGGTCCAGCCATGGAGAAGAGTTTAGACACTAGGAGAAGATGAGGAACACACCCATTATTAAGAAATCACATTAGGATTCTCTTTTTAACCTGTTCCTTAAAACACTAGTGCTTAGGAAATCTATTGGAGGCAGAAGCAGTCAAGGGTAGCTTAGGGTTAGTGTTAGGGTTAGGGTGAGGGTTAGGGTATGGCTTAGGGTACGTGTTCGGGGAGGCGTTCGGGTAGGGCGTAGGGTATGGGTTAGGGTTAGGGTTAGGGTTAGTGTTAGGGTTAGGGCTCGGTTTAGGGTACGGGTTAGGATTAGGGTACGCGTTAGGGTTAGGGTAGGGGTTAGGGTTAGGGTACGCGTTAGGATGAGGGTAGTTATTAAACCTATCCCACTCTCTAGATACCCCTTAGCAAGTAAAGGAATATTATTTGGGGGTCCAGCCATGGAGAAGAGTTTAGACACGAGGAGAAGATAAGGAACACACCCATTATCAAGAAATCACATTAGGATTCTCTTTTTAACCTGTTCCTTAAAACACTAGTGCTTAGGAAATCTATTGGAGGCAGAAGCCGTCAAGGGTAGCTTAGGGTTAGGGTTAGGGTTAGGGTGAGGGTTAGGGTACGGCTTAGGGTACGGGTTCAGGGAGGGGTTCGGGTAGGGCGTAGGGTATGGGTTAGGGTTAGGGTTAGGGTTAGTGTTAGGGTTAGGGCTCGGTTTAGGGTACGGGTTAGGATTAGGGTACGCGTTAGGGTTAGGGTAGGGGTTAGGGTTAGGGTACGCGTTAGGGTGAGGGTAGTTATTAAACCTCTCCCTCTCTCTAGATACCCCATAGCACGTAAAGGAATATTATTTGGGGATCCTGCCATGGAGAAGAGTTTAGACACGAGGAGAAGACAAGGAACACACCCATTATCAAGAAGTCACATTAGGATTCTCTTTTTAACCTGTTTCTTAAAACACTAGTGCTTAGGAAATCTATTGGAGGCAGAAGCCGTCAAGGGTAGCTTAGGGTTAGGGTTAGGGTTAGGGTGAGGGTTAGGGTACGGCTTAGGGTACGGGTTCAGGGAGGGGTTCGGGTAGGGCGTAGGGTATGGGTTAGGGTTAGGGTTAGGGTTAGTGTTAGGGTTAGGGCTCGGTTTAGGGTACGGGTTAGGATTAGGGTACGCGTTAGGGTTAGGGTAGGGGTTAGGGTTAGGGTACGCATTAGGGTGAGGGTAGTTATTAAACCTCTCCCTCTCTCTAGATACCCCATAGCACGTAAAGGAATATTATTTGGGGATCCTGCCATGGAGAAGAGTTTAGACACGAGGAGAAGACAAGGAACACACCCATTATCAAGAAGTCACATTAGGATTCTCTTTTTAACCTGTTCCTTAAAACACTAGTGCTTAGGAAATCTATTGGAGGCAGAAGCCGTCAAGGGTAGCTTAGGGTTAGGGTTAGGGTTAGGGTGAGGGTTAGGGTACGGCTTAGGGTACGGGTTCAGGGAGGGGTTCGGGTAGGGCGTAGGGTATGGGTTACGGTTAGGGTTAGGGTTAGTGTTAGGGTTAGGGCTCGGTTTAGGGTACGGGTTAGGATTAGGGTACGCGTTAGGGTTAGGGTAGGGGTTAGGGTTAGGGTACGCGTTAGGGTGAGGGTAGTTATTAAACCTATCCCACTCTCTAGATACCCCTTAGCAAGTAAAGGAATATTATTTGGGGGTCCAGCCATGGAGAAGAGTTTAGACACGAGGAGAAGATAAGGAACACACCCATTATCAAGAAATCAAATTAGGATTCTCTTTTTAACCTGTTCCTTAAAACACTAGTGCTTAGGAAATCTATTGGAGGCAGAAGCAGTCAAGGGTAGCTTAGGGTTAGTGTTAGGGGTAGGGTGAGGGTTAGGGTATGGCTTAAGGTACGGGTTCGGGGAGGCGTTCGGGTAGGGCGTAGGGTATGGGTTAGGGTGAGGGTTAGGGTTAGTGTTAGGGTTAGCGCTCGGTTTAGGGTACGGGTTAGGATTAGGGTACGCGTTAGGGTTAGGGTAGGGGTTAGGGTTAGGGTACGCGTTAGGGTGAGGGTAGTTATTAAACCTATCCCACTCTCTAGATACCCCTTAGCACGTAAAGGAATATTATTTGGGGGTCCAGCCATGGAGAAGAGTTTAGACACGAGGAGAAGATAAGGAACACACCCCTTATCAAGAAATCACATTAGGATTCTCTTTTTAACCTGTTCCTTAAAACACTAGTGCTTAGGAAATCTATTGGAGGCAGAAGCAGTCAAGGGTAGCTTAGGGTTAGGGTTAGGGTTAGGGTGAGGGTTAGGGTACGGCTTAGGGTACGGGTTCGGGGAGGGGTTCGGGTAGGGCGTAGGGTATGGGTTAGGGTTAGGGTTAGTGTTAGGGTTAGGGCTCGGTTTAGGGTACGGGTTAGGATTAGGGTACGCGTTAGGGTTATGTTAGGGGTTAGGGTTAGGGTACGCGTTAGGGTGAGGGTAGTTATTAAACCTCTCCCTCTCTCTAGATACCCCACAGCACGTAAAGGAATATTATTTGGGGGTCCAGCCATGGAGAAGAGTTTAGACACTAGGAGAAGATGAGGAACACACCCATTATTAAGAAATCACATTAGGATTCTCTTTTTAACCTGTTCCTTAAAACACTAGTGCTTAGGAAATCTATTGGAGGCAGAAGCAGTCAAGGGTAGCTTAGGGTTAGTGTTAGGGTTAGGGTGAGGGTTAGGGTATGGCTTAGGGTACGTGTTCGGGGAGGCGTTCGGGTAGGGCGTAGGGTATGGGTTAGGGTTAGGGTTAGGGTTAGTGTTAGGGTTAGGGCTCGGTTTAGGGTACGGGTTAGGATTAGGGTACGCGTTAGGGTTAGGGTAGGGGTTAGGGTTAGGGTACGCGTTAGGATGAGGGTAGTTATTAAACCTATCCCACTCTCTACATACCCCTTAGCAAGTAAAGGAATATTATTTGGGGGTCCAGCCATGGAGAAGAGTTTAGACACGAGGAGAAGATAAGGAACACACCCATTATCAAGAAATCACATTAGGATTCTCTTTTTAACCTGTTCCTTAAAACACTAGTGCTTAGGAAATCTATTGGAGGCAGAAGCCGTCAAGGGTAGCTTAGGGTTAGGGTTAGGGTTAGGGTGAGGGTTAGGGTACGGCTTAGGGTACGGGTTCAGGGAGGGGTTCGGGTAGGGCGTAGGGTATGGGTTAGGGTTAGGGTTAGGGTTAGTGTTAGGGTTAGGGCTCGGTTTAGGGTACGGGTTAGGATTAGGGTACGCGTTAGGGTTAGGGTAGGGGTTAGGGTTAGGGTACGCGTTAGGGTGAGGGTAGTTATTAAACCTCTCCCTCTCTCTAGATACCCCATAGCACGTAAAGGAATATTATTTGGGGATCCTGCCATGGAGAAGAGTTTAGACACGAGGAGAAGACAAGGAACACACCCATTATCAAGAAGTCACATTAGGATTCTCTTTTTAACCTGTTTCTTAAAACACTAGTGCTTAGGAAATCTATTGGAGGCAGAAGCCGTCAAGGGTAGCTTAGGGTTAGGGTTAGGGTTAGGGTGAGGGTTAGGGTACGGCTTAGGGTACGGGTTCAGGGAGGGGTTCGGGTAGGGCGTAGGGTATGGGTTAGGGTTAGGGTTAGGGTTAGTGTTAGGGTTAGGGCTCGGTTTAGGGTACGGGTTAGGATTAGGGTACGCGTTAGGGTTAGGGTAGGGGTTAGGGTTAGGGTACGCATTAGGGTGAGGGTAGTTATTAAACCTCTCCCTCTCTCTAGATACCCCATAGCACGTAAAGGAATATTATTTGGGGATCCTGCCATGGAGAAGAGTTTAGACACGAGGAGAAGACAAGGAACACACCCATTATCAAGAAGTCACATTAGGATTCTCTTTTTAACCTGTTCCTTAAAACACTAGTGCTTAGGAAATCTATTGGAGGCAGAAGCCGTCAAGGGTAGCTTAGGGTTAGGGTTAGGGTTAGGGTGAGGGTTAGGGTACGGCTTAGGGTACGGGTTCAGGGAGGGGTTCGGGTAGGGCGTAGGGTATGGGTTACGGTTAGGGTTAGGGTTAGTGTTAGGGTTAGGGCTCGGTTTAGGGTACGGGTTAGGATTAGGGTACGCGTTAGGGTTAGGGTAGGGGTTAGGGTTAGGGTACGCGTTAGGGTGAGGGTAGTTATTAAACCTATCCCACTCTCTAGATACCCCTTAGCAAGTAAAGGAATATTATTTGGGGGTCCAGCCATGGAGAAGAGTTTAGACACGAGGAGAAGATAAGGAACACACCCATTATCAAGAAATCAAATTAGGATTCTCTTTTTAACCTGTTCCTTAAAACACTAGTGCTTAGGAAATCTATTGGAGGCAGAAGCAGTCAAGGGTAGCTTAGGGTTAGGGTTAGGGTTAGGGTGAGGGTTAGGGTACGGCTTAGGGTACGGGTTCGGGGAAGGGTTCGGGTAGGGCGTAGGGTATGGGTTAGGGTTAGGGTTAGGGTTAGTGTCAGGGTTAGGGCTCGGTTTAGGGTACGGGTTAGGATTAGGGTACGCGTTAGTGTTAGGGTAAGGGTTAGGGTTAGGGTACGCGATAGGGTGAGGTTAGTTATTAACCTATCCCACTCTCTAGATACCCCTTAGCATGTAAAGGAATAATATTTGGGGGTCCAGCCATGGAGAAGAGTTTAGACACTAGGAGAAGATAAGGAACACACCCATTATCAAGAAATCACATTAGGATTCTCTTTTTAACCTGTTCCTTAAAACACTAGTGCTTAGGAAATCTATTGGAGGCAGAAGCAGTCAAGGGGAGCTTAGGGTTAGGGTTTGGGTTAGATTGAGGGTTAGGGTACGGCTTAGGGTACGGGTTCGGGGAGGGGTTCGGGTAGGGCGTAGGGTATGGGTTAGGGTTAGGGTTAGGGTTAGTGTTAGGGTTAGGGCTCGGTTTAGGGTACGGGTTAGGATTAGGGTACGCGTTAGGGTTAGGGTAGGGGTTAGGGTTAGGGTACGCGTTAGGGTGAGGGTAGTTATTAAACCTCTCCCTCTCTCTAGATACCCCATAGCACGTAAAGGAATATTATTTGGGGGTCCAGCCATGGAGAAGAGTTTAGACACTAGGAGAAGATGAGGAACACACCCATTATCAAGAAACCACATTAGGATTCTCTTTTTAACCTGTTCCTTAAAACACTAGTGCTTAGGAAATCTATTGGAGGCAGAAGCAGTCAAGGGTAGCTTAGGGTTAGTGTTAGGGGTAGGGTGAGGGTTAGGGTATGGCTTAGGGTACGGGTTCGGGGAGGCGTTCGGGTAGGGCGTAGGGTATGGGTTACGGTGAGGGTTAGGGTTAGTGTTAGGGTTAGGGCTCGGTTTAGGGTACGGGTTAGGATTAGGGTACGTGTTAGGGTTAGGGTAGGGGTTAGGGTTAGGGTACGCGATAGGGTGAGGTTAGTTATTAAACCTATCCCACTCTCTAGATACCCCTTAGCATGTAAAGGAATATTATTTGGGGGTCCAGCCATGGAGAAGAGTTTAGACACTAGGAGAAGATAAGGAACACACCCATTATCAAGAAATCACATTAGGATTCTCTTTTTAACCTGTTCCTTAAAACACTAGTGCTTAGGAAATCTATTGGAGGCAGAAGCAGTCAAGGGGAGCTTAGGGTTAGGGTTTGGGTTAGATTGAGGGTTAGGGTACGGCTTAGGGTACGGGTTCGGGGAGGGGTTCGGGTAGGGCGTAGGGTATGGGTTAGGGTTAGGGTTAGGGTTAGTGTTAGGGTTAGGGCTCGGTTTAGGGAACGGGTTAGGATTAGGGTACGCGTTAGGGTTAGGGTAGGGGTTAGGGTTAGGGTACGCGTTAGGGTGAGGGTAGTTATTAAACCTCTCCCTCTCTCTAGATACCCCATAGCACGTAAAGGAATATTATTTGGGGGTCCAGCCATGGAGAAGAGTTTAGACACTAGGAGAAGATGAGGAACACACCCATTATCAAGAAATCACATTAGGATTCTCTTTTTAACCTGTTCCTTAAAACACTAGTGCTTAGGAAATCTATTGGAGGCAGAAGCAGTCAAGGGTAGCTTAGGGTTAGTGTTAGGGTTAGGGTGAGGGTTAGGGTATGGCTTAGGGTACGGGTTCAGGGAGGGGTTCGGGTAGGGCGTAGGGTATGGGTTAGGGTTAGGGTTAGGGTTCGTGTTAGGGTTAGGGCTCGGTTTAGGGTACGGTTTAGGATTAGGGTACGCGTTAGTGTTAGGGTAGGGGTTAGGGTTAGGGTATGCGATAGGGTGAGGTTAGTTATTAAACCTATCCCACTCTCTAGATACCCCTTAGCACGTAAAGGAATATTATTTGGGGGTCCAGCCATGGAGAAGAGTTTAGACACTAGGAGAAGATAAGGAACACACCCATTATCAAGAAATCACAATATGATTCTCTTTTTAAACTGTTCCTTAAAACACTAGTGCTTAGGAAATCTATTGGAGGCAGAAGCAGTCAAGGGTAGCTTAGGTTTAGGTTTAGGGTTAGGGTGAGGGTTAGGGTACGGCTTAGGGTACGGGTTCAGGGAGGGGTTCGGGTAGGGCGTAGGGTATGGGTTAGGGTTAGGGTTAGGGTTAGTGTTAGGGTTAGGGCTCGGTTTAGGGTACGGGTTAGGATTAGGGTACGCATTAGGGTTAGGGTAGGGGTTAGGGTTAGGGTACTCGTTAGGGTGAGGGTAGTTATTAAACCTATCCCACTCTCTAGAAACCCCTTAGCACGTAAAGGAATATTATTTGGGGGTCCAGCCATGGAGAAGAGTTTAGACACTAGGAGAAGATAAGGAACACACCCATTATCACGAAATCACATTAGGATTCTCTTTTTAACCTGTTCCTTAAAACACTAGTGCTTAGGAAATCTATTGGAGGCAGAAGCAGTCAAGGGTAGCTTAGGGTTACGGTTAGGGTTAGGGTGAGAGTTAGGGTATGGCTTAGGGTACTGGTTCGGGTAGGGGTTCGGGTAGGGCGTAGGGTATGGGTTAGGGTTAGGGTTAGGGTTAGTGTTAGGGTTAGGGCTCGGTTTAGGGTATGGGTTAGTATTAGGGTACGCGTTAGTCTTAGTGTAGGGGTTAGGGTTAGGGTACGCGATAGGGTGAGGTTAGTTATTAAACCTCTCCCTCTCTCTAGATACCCCTTAGCACGTAAAGGAATATTATTTGGGGGTCCAGCCATGGAGAAGAGTTTAGACCCTAGGAGAAGATAAGGAACACACCCATTATCAAGAAATCACAATATGATTCTCTTTTTAAACTGTTCCTTAAAACACTAGTGCTTAGGAAATCTATTGGAGGCAGAAGCAGTCAAGGGTAGCTAAGGATTAGGGTTAGGGTTAGGGTGAGGGATAGGGTACGGCTTAGGGTACGGGTTCGGGGAGGGGTTCGGGTAGGGCGTAGGGTATGGGTTAGGGTTAGGGTTAGGGCTAGTGTTAGCGTTAAGGCTCGGTTTAGGATACGGTTTAGGATTAGGGTATGCGTTAGGGTTAGGGTAGGTGTTAGGGTTAGGGTACGCATTAGGGTGAGGGTACTTATTAAACCTATCCTACTCTCTAGATACCCGTTAGCACGTATAGGAATATTATTTGGGGGTCCAGCCATGGAGAAGAGTTTAGACACTAGGAGAAGATAAGGAACACACACATTATCACGAAATCACATTAGGATTCTCTTTTTAACCTGTTCCTTAAAACACTAGTGCTTAGGAAATCTATTGGAGGCAGAAGCAGTCAAGGGTAGCTTAGGGTTACGGTTAGGGTTAGGGTGAGGGTTAGGGTACGGCTTAGGGTACGGGATCAGGGAGGGTTTCGGGTAGGGCGTAGGGTATGGGTTAGGGTTAGGGTTAGGGTTAGTGTTAGGGTTAGGGCTCGGTTTAGGGTACGGGTTAGGATTAGGGTACGCATTAGGGTTAGGATAGGGGTTAGGGTTAGGGTACGCGTTAGGGTGAGGGTAGTTATTAAACCTATCCCACTCTCTAGATACCTCTTAGCACGTAAAGGAATATTATTTGGGGGTCCAGCCATGGAGAAGAGTTTAGACACTAGGAGAAGATAAGGAACACACCCATTATCAAGAAATCACATTAGGATTCTCTTTTTAACCTGTTCCTTAAAACACTAGTGCTTAGGAAATCTATTGGAGGCAGAAGCAGTCAAGGGTAGCTTAGGGTTAGGGTTAGGGTTAGGGTGAGGGTTAGGGTATGGCTTAGGGTACGGGTTCGGGGAGGGGTTCGGGTAGGGCGTAGGGTATGGGTTAGGGTTAGGGTTAGGGTTAGTGTTAGGGTTAGGGCTCGGTTTAGGGTACGGGTTAGGATTAGGGTACGCGTTAGGGTTAGGGTAGGGGTTAGGGTTAGGGTACGCGTTAGGGTGAGGGTAGTTATTAAACCTATCCCACTCTCTAGATACCCATTAGCACGTAAAGGAATATTATTTGGGGGTCCAGCCATGGAGAAGAGTTTAGACACTAGGAGAAGATAAGGAACACACCCATTATCAAGAAATCACATTAGGATTCTCTTTTTAACCTGTTCCTTAAAACACTAGTGCTTAGGAAATCTATTGGAGGCAGAAGCCGTCAAGGGTAGCTTAGGTTTAGGGTTAGCGTTAGGGTGAGGGTTAGGGTACGGCTTAGGGTACGGGTTCAGGGAGGGTTTCGGGTAGGGCGTAGGGTATGGGTTAGGGTTAGGGTTAGGGTTAGTGTTAGGGTTAGGGCTCGGTTTAGGGTACGGGTTAGGATTAGGGTACGCATTAGGGTTAGGGTAGGGGTTAGGGTTAGGGTACGCGTTAGGGTGAGGGTAGTTATTAAACCTATCCCACTCTCTAGATACCCCTTAGCACGTAAAGGAATATTATTTGGGGGTCCAGCCATGGAGAACAGTTTAGACACTAGTAGAAGATAAGGAACACACCCATTATCAAGAAATCACATTAGGATTCTCTTTTTAACCTGTTCCTTAAAACACTAGTGCTTAGGAAATCTATTGGAGGCAGAAGCAGTCAAGGGTAGCTTAGGGTTAAGGTTAGGGTTAGGGTGAGGGTTAGGGTACGGCTTAGGGTACGGGTTCGGGGAGGGGTTTGGGTAGGGCGTAGGGTATGGTTTAGGGTTAGGGTTAGGGTTCGTGTTAGGGTTAGGGCTCGGTTTAGGGTACGGGTTAGGATTAGGGTACGCGTTAGTGTTAGGGTAGGGGTTAGGGTTAGGTTACGCTTTAGGGTGAGGTTAGTTATTAAACCTATCCCACTCTCTAGATACCCCTTAGCACGTAAAGGAATATTATTTGGGGGTCCAGCCATGGAGAAGAGTTTAGACACTAGGAGAAGATAAGGAACACACCCATTATCAAGAAATCACATTAGGATTCTCTTTTTAACCTGTTCCTTAAAACACTAGTGCTTAGGGAATCTATTGGAGGCAGAAGCAGTCAAGGGTAGCTTAGGGTTAGGGTTAGGGTTAGGGTGAGGGTTAGGGTATGGCTTAGGGTACGGGTTCGGGGAGGGGTTCGGGTAGGGCGTAGGGTATGGGTTAGGGTTAGGGTTAGGGTTAGTGTTAGGGTTGGGGCTCGGTTTAGGGTACGGGTTAGGATTAGGGTACACGTTAGTGTTAGGGTAGGGGTTAGGGTTAGGTTACGCTTTAGGGTGAGGTTAGTTATTAAACCTATCCCACTCTCTAGATACCCCTTAGCACGTAAAGGAATATTATTTGGGGGTCCAACCATGGAGAAGAGTTTAGACACTAGGAGAAGATAAGGAACACACCCATTATCAAGAAATCACATTAGGATTCTCTTTTTAAACTGTTCCTTAAAACACTAGTGCTTAGGGAATCTATTGGAGGCAGAAGCAGTCAAGGGTAGCTTAGGGTTAGGGTTAGGGTTAGGGTGAGGGTTAGGGTATGGCTTAGGGTACGGGTTCGGGGAGGGGTTCGGGTAGGGCGTAGGGTATGGGTTAGGGTTAGGGTTAGGGTTAGTGTTAGGGTTAGGGCTCGGTTTAGGGTACGGGTTAGGATTAGGGTACGCATTAGGGTTAGGGTAGGGGTTAGGGTTAGGGTACGCGTTAGGGTGAGGGTAGTTATTAAACCTATCCCACTCTCTAGATACCCCTTAGCACGTAAAGGAATATTATTTGGGGGTCCAGCCATGGAGAAGAGTTTAGACACGAGGAGAAGATACGGAACACACCCATTATCAAGAAATCACATTAGGATTCTCTTTTTAACTTGTTCCTTAAAACAATAGTGCTTAGGAAATCTATTGGAGGCAGAAGCAGTCAAGGGTAGCTTAGGGTTAGGGTTAGGGTTAGGGTGAGGGTTAGGGTATGGCGTAGGGTACGGGTTCGGGGAGGGGTTCGGGTAGGGCGTAGGGTATGGGTTAGGGTTAGGGTTAGGGTTAGTGTTAGGGTTAGGGCTCGGTTTAGGGTACGGGTTAGGATTAGGGTACGCATTAGGGTTAGGGTAGGGGTTAGGGTTAGGGTACGCGTTAGGGTGAGGGTAGTTATTAAACCTATCCCACTCTCTAGATACCCCTTAGCACGTAAAGGAATATTATTTGGGGGTCCAGCCATGGAGAAGAGTTTAGACACGAGGAGAAGATACGGAACACACCCATTATCAAGAAATCACATTAGGATTCTCTTTTTAACCTGTTCCTTAAAACACTAGTGCTTAGGAAATCTATTGGAGGCAGAAGCCGTCAAGGGTAGCTTAGGTTTAGGGTTAGGGTTAGGGTGAGGGTTAGGGTACGGCTTAGGGTACGGGTTCAGAGAGGGGTTCGGGTAGGGCGTAGGGTATGGGTTAGGGTTAGGGTTAGGGTTAGTGTTAGGGTTAGGGCTCGGTTTAGGGTACGGGTTAGGATTAAGGTACGCATTAGTGTTAGGGTAGGGGTTAGGGTTAGGTTACGCTTTAGGGTGAGGTTAGTTATTAAACCTATCCCACTCTCTAGATACCCCTTAGCACGTAAAGGAATATTATTTGGGGGTCCAGCCATGGAGAAGAGTTTAGACACTAGGAGAAGATAAGGAACACACCCATTATCAAGAAATCACATTAGCATACTCTTTTTAACCTGTTCCTTAAAACACTAGTGCTTAGGGAATCTATTGGAGGCAGAAGCAGTCAAGGGTAGCTTAGGGTTAGGGTTAGGGTTAGGGTGAGGGTTAGGGTATGGCTTAGGGTACGTGTTCGGGGAGGGGTTCGGGTAGGGCGTAGGGTATGGGTTAGGGTTAGGGTTAGGGTTAGGGTTAGGGCTCGGTTTAGGGTACGGGTTAGGATTAGGGTACGCATTAGGGTTAGGGTACGCGTTAGGGTTAGGGTACGCGTTAGGGTGAGGGTAGTTATTAAACCTATCCCACTCTCTAGATACCCCTTAGCACAAAAAGGAATATTATTTGGGGGTCCAGCCATGGAGAAGAGTTTAGACACTAGGAGAAGATAAGGAACACACCCATTATCAAGAAATCACATTAGGATTCTATTTTTAACATGTTCCTTAAAACACTAGTGCTTAGGAAATCTATTGGAGGCAGAAGCAGTCAAGGGTAGCTTAGGGTTAAGGTTAGGGTTAGGGTGAGGGTTAGGGTACGGCTTAGGGTACGGGTTCGGGGAGGGGTTCGGGTAGGGCGTAGGGTATGGGTTAGGGTTAGGGTTCGTGTTAGGGTTAGGGCTCGGTTTAGGGTACGGGTTAGGATTAGGGTACGCGTTAGTGTTAGGGTAGGGGTTAGGGTTAGGGTACGCGATAGGGTGAGGTTAGTTATTAAACCTATCCCACTCTCTAGATACCCCTTAGCACGTAAAGGAATATTATTTGGGGGTCCAGCCATGGAGAAGAGTTTAGACACTAGGAGAAGATAAGGAACACACCCATTATCAAGAAATCACATTAGGATTCTCTTTTTAACCTGTTCCTAAAAACACTAGTGCTTAGGGAATCTATTGGAGGGAGAAGCCGTCAAGGGTAGCTTAGGTTTAGGGTTAGGGTTAGGGTGAGGGTTAGGGTACGGCTTAGGGTACGGGTTCGGGGAGGGGTTCGGGTAGGGCGTAGGGTATGGGTTAGGGTTAGGGTTAGGGTTCGTGTTAGGGTTAGGGCTCGGTTTAGGGTACGGGTTAGGATTAGGGTACGCGTTAGTGTTAGGGTAGGGGTTAGGGTTAGGTTACGCTTTAGGGTGAGGTTAGTTATAAAACCTATCCCACTCTCTAGATACCCCTTAGCACGTAAAGGAATATTATTTGGGGGTCCAGCCATGGAGAAGAGTTTAGACACTAGGAGAAGATAAGGAACACACCCATTATCAAGAAATCACATTAGGATTCTCTTTTTAACCTGTTCCTTAAAGCACTAGTGCTTAGGGAATCTATTGGAGGCAGAAGCAGTCAAGGGTAGCTTAGGGTTAGGGTTAGGGTGAGGGTGAGGGTTAGGGTATGGCTTAGGGTACGGGTTCGGGGAGGGGTTCGGGTAGGGTGTAGGGTATGGGTTAGGGTTAGGGTTAGGGTTAGTGTTAGGGTTAGGGCTCGGTTTAGGGTACGGGTTAGGATTAGGGTACGCATTAGGGTTAGGGTAGGGTTAGGGTTAGGGTTAGGGTTCGTGTTAGGGTTAGGGCTCGGTTTAGGGTACGGGTTAGGATTAGGGTACGCGTTAGTGTTAGGGTAGGGGTTAGGGTTAGGGTACGCGATAGGGTGAGGTTAGTTATTAAACCTATCCCACTCTCTAGATACCCCTTAGCACGTAAAGGAATATTATTTGGGGGTCCAGCCATGGAGAAGAGTTTAGACACTAGGAGAAGATAAGGAACACACCCATTATCAAGAAATCACATTAGGATTCTCTTTTTAACCTGTTCCTTTAAACTATAGTGCTTAGGAAATCCATTGGAGGCAGAAGCAGTCAAGGGTAGCTTAGGGTTAGGGTTAGGGTTAGATTGAGGGTTAGGGTACGGCTTAGGGTACGGGTTCGGGGAGGGGTTCGGGTAGGGCGTAGGGTATGGGTTAGGGTTAGGGTTAGGGTTAGTGTTAGGGTTGGGGCTCGGTTTAGGGTACGGGTTAGGATTAGGGTACACGTTAGTGTTAGGGTAGGGGTTAGGGTTAGGTTACGCTTTAGGGTGAGGTTAGTTATTAAACCTATCCCACTCTCTAGATACCCCTTAGCACGTAAAGGAATATTATTTGGGGGTCCAACCATGGAGAAGAGTTTAGACACTAGGAGAAGATAAGGAACACACCCATTATCAAGAAATCACATTAGGATTCTCTTTTTAAACTGTTCCTTAAAACACTAGTGCTTAGGGAATCTATTGGAGGCAGAAGCAGTCAAGGGTAGCTTAGGGTTAGGGTTAGGGTTAGGGTGAGGGTTAGGGTATGGCTTAGGGTACGGGTTCGGGGAGGGGTTCGGGTAGGGCGTAGGGTATGGGTTAGGGTTAGGGTTAGGGTTAGTGTTAGGGTTAGGGCTCGGTTTAGGGTACGGGTTAGGATTAGGGTACGCATTAGGGTTAGGGTAGGGGTTAGGGTTAGGGTACGCGTTAGGGTGAGGGTAGTTATTAAACCTATCCCACTCTCTAGATACCCCTTAGCACGTAAAGGAATATTATTTGGGGGTCCAGCCATGGAGAAGAGTTTAGACACGAGGAGAAGATACGGAACACACCCATTATCAAGAAATCACATTAGGATTCTCTTTTTAACCTGTTCCTTAAAACACTAGTGCTTAGGAAATCTATTGGAGGCAGAAGCCGTCAAGGGTAGCTTAGGTTTAGGGTTAGGGTTAGGGTGAGGGTTAGGGTACGGCTTAGGGTACGGGTTCAGAGAGGGGTTCGGGTAGGGCGTAGGGTATGGGTTAGGGTTAGGGTTAGGGTTAGTGTTAGGGTTAGGGCTCGGTTTAGGGTACGGGTTAGGATTAGGGTACGCGTTCGGGTTAGGGTAGGGGTTAGGGTTAGGGTACGCGTTAGGGTGAGGGTAGTTATTAAACCTATCCCACTCTCTAGATACCCCTTAGCACGTAAAGGAATATTATTTGGGGGTCCAGCCATGGAGAAGAGTTTAGACACGAGGAGAATATAAGGAACACACCCCTTATCAAGAAATCACATTAGGATTCTCTTTTTAACCTGTTCCTTAAAACACTTGTGCTTAGGAAATCTATTGGAGGCAGAAGCAGTCAAGGGTAGCTTAGGGTTAGGGTTAGGCTTAGATTGAGGGTTAGGGTACGGCTTAGGGTACGGGTTCGTGGAGGGGTTCGGATAGGGCGTAGGGTATGGGTTAGGGTTAGGGTTAGGGTTAGTGTTAGGGTTAGGGCTCGGTTTAGGGTACGGGTTAGGATTAGGGTACGCGTTAGTGTTAGGGTAGGGGTTAGGGTTAGGTTACGCTTTAGGGTGAGGTTAGTTATTAAACCTATCCCACTCTCTAGATACCCCTTAGCACGTAAAGGAATATTATTTGGGGGTCCAGCCATGGAGAAGAGTTTAGACACTAGGAGAAGATAAGGAACACACCCATTATCAAGAAATCACATTAGGATTCTCTTTTTAACCTGTTCCTTAAAACACTACTGCTTAGGGAATCTATTGGAGGCAGAAGCAGTCAAGGGTAGCTTAGGGTTAGGGTTAGGGTTAGGGTGAGGGTTAGGGTATGGCTTAGGGTACGGGTTCGGGGAGGGGTTCGGGTAGGGCGTAGGGTATGGGTTAGGGTTAGGCTTAGGGTTAGTGTTAGGGTTAGGGCTCGGTTTAGGGTACGGGTTAGTATTAGGGTACGCGTTAGGGTTAGGGTAGGGGTTAGGGTTAGGGTACGCGATAGGGTGAGGTTAGTTATTAAACCTATCCCACTCTCTAGATACCCCTTAGCACGTAAAGGAATATTATTTGGGGGTCCAGCCATGGAGAAGAGTTTAGACACTAGGAGAAGATAAGGAACACACCCATTATCAAGAAATCACATTAGGATTCTCTTTTTAACCTGTTCCTTAAAACACTAGTGCTTAGGAAATCTATTGGAGGCAGAAGCAGTCAAGGGGAGCTTAGGGTTAGGGTTAGGGTTAGATTGAGTGTTAGGGTACGGCTTAGGGTATGGGTTCGGGGAGGGGTTCGGGTAGGGCGTAGGGTATGGGTTAGGGTTAGGGTTAGGTTTAGTGTTAGGGTTAGGGCTCGGTTTAGGGTACGGGTTAGGATTAGGGTACGCGTTAGTGTTAGGGTAGTGGTTAGGATTAGGGTACGCGTTAGGATGAGGGTAGTTATTAAACCTCTCCCTCTCTCTAGATACCCCTTAGCACGTAAAGAAATATTATTTGGGGGTCCAGCCATGGAGAAGATTTTAGACACTAGGAGAAGATAAGGAACACACCCATTATCACGAAATCACATTAGGATTCTCTTTTTAACCTGTTCCTTAAAACACTAGTGCTTAGGAAATCTATTGGAGGCAGAAGCAGTCAAGGGTAGCTTAGGGTTAGTGTTAGGGTTAGGGTGAGGGTTAGGGTATGGCTTAGGGTACGGGTTCGGGGAGGGGTTCGGGTAGGGCGTAGGGTATGGGTTAGGGTTAGGGTTAGGGTTCGTGTTAGGGTTAGGGCTCGGTTTAGGGTACGGGTTAGGATTAGGGTACGCTTTAGTGTTAGGGTAGGGGTTAGGGTTAGGGTACGCGATAGGGTGAGGTTAGTTATTAAACCTATCCCACTCTCTAGATACCCCTTAGCACGTAAAGGAATATTATTTGGGGGTCCAGCCATGGAGAAGAGTTTAGACACTAGGAGAAGATAAGGAACACACCCATTATCAAGAAATCACATTAGGATTCTCTTTTTAACCTGTTCCTAAAAACACTAGTGCTTAGGGAATCTATTGGAGGGAGAAGCCGTCAAGGGTAGCTTAGGTTTAGGGTTAGGGTTAGGGTGAGGGTTAGGGTACGGCTTAGGGTACAGGTTCAGGGAGGGGTTCGGGTAGGGCATAGGGTATGGGTTAGGGTTAGGGTTAGGGTTAGTGTTAGGGTTAGGGCTCGGTTTAGGGTATGGGTTAGGATTAGGGTACGCGTTAGGGTTAGGGTAGGGGTTAGGGTTAGGGTACACTTTAGGGTGAGGGCAGTTATTAAACCTATCCCACTCTCTAGATACCCCTTAGCACGTAAAGGAATATTATTTGGGTGTCCAGCCATGGAGAAGAGTTTAGACACTAGGAGAAGATAAGGAACACACCCATTATCAAGAAATCACATTAGGATTCTCTTTTTAACCTGTTCCTTAAAACACTAGTGCTTAGGAAATCTATTGGAGGCAGAAGCAGTCAAGGGGAGCTTAGGGTTAGGGTTAGGGTTAGATTGAGTGTTAGGGTACGGCTTAGGGTATGGGTTCGGGGAGGGGTTCGGGTAGGGCGTAGGGTATGGGTTAGGGTTAGGGTTAGGTTTAGTGTTAGGGTTAGGGCTCGGTTTAGGGTACGGGTTAGGATTAGGGTACGCGTTAGTGTTAGGGTAGTGGTTAGGGTTAGGGTACGCGTTAGGATGAGGGTAGTTATTAAACCTCTCCCTCTCTCTAGATACCCCTTAGCACGTAAAGAAATATTATTTGGGGGTCCAGCCATGGAGAAGATTTTAGACACTAGGAGAAGATAAGGAACACACCCATTATCACGAAATCACATTAGGATTCTCTTTTTAACCTGTTCCTTAAAACACTAGTGCTTAGGAAATCTATTGGAGGCAGAAGCAGTCAAGGGTAGCTTAGGGTTAGTGTTAGGGTTAGGGTGAGGGTTAGGGTATGGCTTAGGGTACGGGTTCGGGGAGGGGTTCGGGTAGGGCGTAGGGTATTGGTTAGGGTTAGGGTTAGGGTTCGTGTTAGGGTTAGGGCTCGGTTTAGGGTACGGGTTAGGATTAGGGTACGCATTAGGGTTAGGGTAGGGGTTAGGGTTAGGGTACGCGTTAGGGTGAGGGTAGTTATTAAACCTATCCCACTCTCTACATACCCCTTAGCACGTAAAGGAATATTATTTGGGGGTCCAGCCATGGAGAAGAGTTTAGACACTAGGTGAAGATAAGGAACACACCCATTATCAAGAAATCACATTAGGATTCTCTTTTTAACCTGTTCCTTAAAACACTAGTGCTTAGGAAATCTATTGGAGGCAGAAGCAGTCAAGGGTAGCTTAGGGTTAAGGTTAGGGTTAGGGTGAGGGTTAGGGTACGGCTTAGGGTACGGGTTCAGGGAGGGGTTCGGGTAGGGCGTAGGGTATGGGTTAGGGTTAGGGTTAGGGTTCGTGTTAGGGTTAGGGCTCGGTTTAGGGTACGGGTTAGGATTAGGGTACGCGTTAGTGTTAGGGTAGGGGTTAGGGTTAGGTTACGCTTTAGGGTGAGGTTAGTTATTAAACCTATCCCACTCTCTGGATACCCCTTAGCACGTAAAGGAATATTATTTGGGGGTCCAGCCATGGAGAAGAGTTTAGACAATAGGAGAAGATAAGGAACACACCCATTATCAAGAAATCACATTAGGATTCTCTTTTTAACCTGTTCCTTAAAGCACTAGTGCTTAGGGAATCTATTGGAGGCAGAAGCAGTCAAGGGTAGCTTAGGGTTAGGGTTAGGGTTAGGGTGAGCGTTAGGGTACAGCTTAGGGTACGGGTTCGGGGAGGGGTTCGGGGAGGGCGTAGGGTATGGGTTAGTGTTAGGGTTAGGGTTCGTGTTAGGGTTAGGGCTCGGTTTAGTGTACGGGTTAGGATTAGGGTACGCGTTAGTGTTAGGGTAGGGGTTAGGGTTAGGGTACGCGATAGGGTGAGGTTAGTTATTAAACCTATCCCACTCTCTAGATACCCCTTAGCACGTAAAGGATTATTATTTGGGGGTCCAGCCATGGAGAAGAGTTTAGACACTAGGAGAAGATAAGGAACACACCCATTATCAAGAAATCACATTAGGATTCTCTTTTTAACCTGTTCCTTAAAACACTAGTGCTTAGGAAATCTATTGGAGGCAGAAGCAGTCAAGGGTAGCTTAGGGTTAGGGTTAGGGTTAGATTGAGGGTTAGGGTACGGCTTAGGGTACGGGTTCGTGGAGGGGTTCGGGTAGGGCGTAGGGTATGGGTTAGGGTTAGGGTTAGGGTTAGTGTTAGGGTTACGGCTCGGTTTAGGGTACGGGTTAGGATTAGGGTACACGTTAGTGTTAGGGTAGGGGTTAGGGTTAGGTTACGCTTTAGGGTGAGGTTAGTTATTAAACCTATCCCACTCTCTAGATACCCCTTAGCACGTAAAGGAATATTATTTGGGGGTCCAACCATGGAGAAGAGTTTAGACACTAGGAGAAGATAAGGAACACACCCATTATCAAGAAATCACATTAGGATTCTCTTTTTAACCTGTTCCTTAAAGCACTAGTGCTTAGGGAATCTATTGGAGGCAGAAGCAGTCAAGGGTAGCTTAGGGTTAGCGTTAGGGTTAGGGTGAGTGTTAGGGTATGGCTTAGGGTACGGGTTCGGGGAGGGGTTCGGGTAGGGCGTACGGTATGGGTTAGGGTTAGGGTTAGGGTTAGTGTTAGGGTTATGGCTCGGTTTAGGGTACGGGTTAGGATTAGGGTACGCATTAGGGTTAGGGTAGGGGTTAGGGATAGGGTACGCGTTAGGGTGAGGGTAGTTATTAAACCTATCCCACTCTCTAGATACCCCTTAGCACGTAAAGGAATATTATTTGGGGGTCCTGCCATGGAGAAGAGTTTAGACACGAGGAGAAGATACGGAACACACCCATTATCAAGAAATCACATTAGGATTCTCTTTTTAACCTGTTCCTTAAAACACTAGTGATTAGGAAATCTATTGGAGGCAGAAGCAGTCAAGGGGAGCTTAGGGTTAGGGTTAGGGTTAGGGTGAGGGTTAGGGTATGGCTTAGGGTACGTGTTCGGGGAGGGGTTCGGGTAGGTCGTAGGGTATGGGTTAGGGTTAGGGTTAGTGTTAGGGTTAGGGCTCGGTTTAGGGTACGGGTTAGGATTAGGGTACGCGTTCGGGTTAGGGTAGGGGTTAGGGTTAGGGTACGCGTTAGGGTGAGGGTAGTTATTAAACCTATCCCACTCTCTAGATACCCCTTAGCACGTAAAGGAATATTATTTGGGGGTCCAGCCATGGAGAAGAGTTTAGACACTAGGAGAAGATAAGGAACACACCCATTATCAAGAAATCACATTAGGATTCTCTTTTTAACCTGTTCCTAAAAACACTAGTGCTTAGGGAATCTATTGGAGGGAGAAGCCGTCAAGGGTAGCTTAGGTTTAGGGTTAGGGTTAGGGTGAGGGTTAGGGTACGGCTTAGGGTACAGGTTCAGGGAGGGGTTCGGGTAGGGCATAGGGTATGGGTTAGGGTTAGGGTTAGGGTTAGTGTTAGGGTTAGGGCTCGGTTTAGGGTATGGGTTAGGATTAGGGTACGCGTTAGGGTTAGGGTAGGGGTTAGGGTTAGGGTACACGTTAGGGTGAGGGCAGTTATTAAACCTATCCCACTCTCTAGATACCCCTTAGCACGTAAAGGAATATTATTTGGGTGTCCAGCCATGGAGAAGAGTTTAGACACTAGGAGAAGATAAGGAACACACCCATTATCAAGAAATCACATTAGGATTCTCTTTTTAACCTGTTCCTTAAAACACTAGTGCTTAGGAAATCTATTGGAGGCAGAAGCCGTCAAGGGTAGCTTAGGTTTAGGGTTAGCGTTAGGGTGAGTGTTAGGGTACGGCTTAGGTTACGGGTTCAGGGAGGGTTTCGTGTAGGGCGTAGGGTATGGGTTAGGGTTAGTTTTAGGGTTAGGGCTCGGTTTAGGGTACGGGTTAGGATTAGGGTACGCATTAGGGTTAGGGTAGGGGTTAGGGTTAGGGTACGCGTTAGGGTGAGGGTAGTTATTAAACCTATCCCACTCTCTACATACCCCTTAGCACGTAAAGGAATATTATTTGGGGGTCCAGCCATGGAGAAGAGTTTAGACACTAGGTGAAGATAAGGAACACACCCATTATCAAGAAATCACATTAGGATTCTCTTTTTAACCTGTTCCTTAAAACACTAGTGCTTAGGAAATCTATTGGAGGCAGAAGCAGTCAAGGGTAGCTTAGGGTTAAGGTTAGGGTTAGGGTGAGGGTTAGGGTACGGCTTAGGGTACGGGTTCAGGGAGGGGTTCGGGTAGGGCGTAGGGTATGGGTTAGGGTTAGGGTTAGGGTTCGTGTTAGGGTTAGGGCTCGGTTTAGGGTACGGGTTAGGATTAGGGTACGCGTTAGTGTTAGGGTAGGGGTTAGGGTTAGGTTACGCTTTAGGGTGAGGTTAGTTATTAAACCTATCCCACTCTCTGGATACCCCTTAGCACGTAAAGGAATATTATTTGGGGGTCCAGCCATGGAGAAGAGTTTAGACAATAGGAGAAGATAAGGAACACACCCATTATCACGAAATCACATTAGGATTCTCTTTTTAACCTGTTCCTTAAAGCACTAGTGCTTAGGGAATCTATTGGAGGCAGAAGCAGTCAAGGGTAGCTTAGGGTTAGGGTTAGGGTTAGGGTGAGCGTTAGGATACAGCTTAGGGTACGGGTTCGGGGAGGGGTTCGGGGAGGGCGTAGGGTATGGGTTAGTGTTAGGGTTAGGGTTCGTGTTAGGGTTAGGGCTCGGTTTAGTGTACGGGTTAGGATTAGGGTACGCGTTAGTGTTAGGGTAGGGGTTAGGGTTAGGGTACGCGATAGGGTGAGGTTAGTTATTAAACCTATCCCACTCTCTAGATACCCCTTAGCACGTAAAGGATTATTATTTGGGGGTCCAGCCATGGAGAAGAGTTTAGACACTAGGAGAAGATAAGGAACACACCCATTATCAAGAAATCACATTAGGATTCTCTTTTTAACCTGTTCCTTAAAACACTAGTGCTTAGGAAATCTATTGGAGGCAGAAGCAGTCAAGGGTAGCTTAGGGTTAGGGTTAGGGTTAGATTGAGGGTTAGGGTACGGCTTAGGGTACGGGTTCGTGGAGGGGTTCGGGTAGGGCGTAGGGTATGGGTTAGGGTTAGGGTTAGGGTTAGTGTTAGGGTTACGGCTCGGTTTAGGGTACGGGTTAGGATTAGGGTACACGTTAGTGTTAGGGTAGGGGTTAGGGTTAGGTTACGCTTTAGGGTGAGGTTAGTTATTAAACCTATCCCACTCTCTAGATACCCCTTAGCACGTAAAGGAATATTATTTGGGGGTCCAACCATGGAGAAGAGTTTAGACACTAGGAGAAGATAAGGAACACACCCATTATCAAGAAATCACATTAGGATTCTCTTTTTAACCTGTTCCTTAAAGCACTAGTGCTTAGGGAATCTATTGGAGGCAGAAGCAGTCAAGGGTAGCTTAGGGTTAGCGTTAGGGTTAGGGTGAGTGTTAGGGTATGGCTTAGGGTACGGGTTCGGGGAGGGGTTCGGGTAGGGCGTACGGTATGGGTTAGGGTTAGGGTTAGGGTTAGTGTTAGGGTTAGGGCTCGGTTTAGGGTACGGGTTAGGATTAGGGTACGCATTAGGGTTAGGGTAGGGGTTAGGGATAGGGTACGCGTTAGGGTGAGGGTAGTTATTAAACCTATCCCACTCTCTAGATACCCCTTAGCACGTAAAGGAATATTATTTGGGGGTCCTGCCATGGAGAAGAGTTTAGACACGAGGAGAAGATACGGAACACACCCATTATCAAGAAATCACATTAGGATTCTCTTTTTAACCTGTTCCTTAAAACACTAGTGATTAGGAAATCTATTGGAGGCAGAAGCAGTCAAGGGTAGCTTAGGGTTAGGGTTAGGTTTAGATTGAGGGTTAGGGTACGGCTTAGGATACGGGTTCGTGGAGGGGTTCGGGTAGGGCGTAGGGTATGGGTTAGGGTTAGGGTTAGGGTTAGTGTTAGGGTTAGGGCTCGGTTTAGGGTACGGGTTAGGATTAGGGTACGCGTTAGTGTTAGGGTAGGGGTTAGGGTTAGGTTACGCTTTAGGGTGAGGTTAGTTATTAAACCTATCCCACTCTCTAGATACCCCTTAGCACGTAAATGAATATTATTTGGGGGTCCAGCCATGGAGAAGAGTTTAGACACTAGGAGAAGATAAGGAACACACCCATTATCAAGAAATCACATTAGGATTCTCTTTTTAACCTGTTCCTTAAAACACTAGTGCTTAGGGAATCTATTGGAGGCAGAAGCAGTCAAGGGTAGCTTAGGGTTAGGGTTAGGGTTAGGGTGAGGGTTAGGGTATGGCTTAGGGTACGTGTTCGGGGAGGGGTTCGGGTAGGTCGTAGGGTATGGGTTAGGGTTAGGGTTAGTGTTAGGGTTAGGGCTCGGTTTAGGGTACGGGTTAGGATTAGGGTACGCGTTCGGGTTAGGGTAGGGGTTAGGGTTAGGGTACGCGTTAGGGTGAGGGTAGTTATTAAACCTATCCCACTCTCTAGATACCCCTTAGCACGTAAAGGAATATTATTTGGGGGTCCAGCCATGGAGAAGAGTTTAGACACTAGGAGAAGATAAGGAACACACCCATTATCAAGAAATCACATTAGGATTCTCTTTTTAACCTGTTCCTTAAAACACTTGTGCTTAGGAAATCTATTGGAGGCAGAAGCAGTCAAGGGTAGCTTAGGGTTAGGGTTAGGCTTAGATTGAGGGTTAGGGTACGGCTTAGGGTACGGGTTCGTGGAGGGGTTCGGGTAGGGCGTAGGGTATGGGTTAGGGTGAGGGTTAGGGTTAGTGTTAGGGTTAGGGCTCGGTTTAGGGTACGGGTTAGGATTAGGGTACGCGTTAGTGTTAGGGTAGGGGTTACGGTTAGGTTACGCTTTAGGGTGAGGTTAGTTATTAAACCTATCCCACTCTCTAGATACCCCTTAGCACGTAAAGGAATATTATTTGGGGGTCCAGGCATGGAGAAGAGTTTAGACACTAGGAGAAGATAAGGAACACACCCATTATCAAGAAATCACATTAGGATTCTCTTTTTAACCTGTTCCTTAAAACACTAGTGCTTAGGGAATCTATTGGAGGCAGAAGCAGTCAAGGGTAGCTTAGGGTTAGGGTTAGGGTTAGGGTGAGGGTTAGGGTATGGCTTAGGGTACGGGTTCGGGGAGGGGTTCGGGTAGGGCGTAGGGTATGTGTTAGGGTTAGGCTTAGGGTTAGTGTTAGGGTTAGGGCTCGGTTTAGGGTACGGGTTAGGATTAGAGTACGCGTTAGGGTTAGGGTAGGGGTTAGGGTTAGGGTACGTGTTAGGGTGAGGGTAGTTATTAAACCTATCACACTCTCTAGATACCCCTTAGCACGTAAAGGAATATTATTTGGGGGTCCAGCCATGGAGAAGAGTTTAGACACGAGGAGAAGATAAGGAACACACCCATTATCAAGAAATCACATTAGGATTCTCTTTTTAACCTCTTCCTTAAAACACTAGTGCTTAGGAAATCTGTTGGAGGCAGAAGCCGTCAAAGGTAGCTTAGGGTTAGGGTTAGGGTTAGGGTGAGCGTTAGGGTACGGCTTAGGGTACGGGTTCAAGGAGGGGTTCGAGTTGGGCGTAGGGTATGGGTTAGGGTTAGGGTTAGGGTTAGTGTTAGGGTTAGGGCTCGGTTTAGGGTACGGGTTAGGATTAGGGTACGCGTTAGTGTTAGGGTAGGGGTTAGGGTTAGGGTACGCGTTAGGGTGAGGGTAGTTATTAAACCTCTCCCTCTCTCTAGATACCCCTTAGCACGTAAAGGAATATTATTTGGGGGTCCAGCCATGGAGAAGATTTTAGACACTAGGAGAAGATAAGGAACACACCCATTATCACGAAATCACATTAGGATTCTCTTTTTAACCTGTTCCTTAAAACACTAGTGCTTAGGAAATCTATTGGAGGCAGAAGCAGTCAAGGGTAGCTTAGGGTTAGGGTTAGGGTTAGGGTGAGGGTTAGGGTATGGCTTAGGGTACGGCTTTGGGGAGGGGTTCGGGTAGGGCATAGGGTATGGTTTAGGGTTAGGGTTAGGGTTAGTGTTAGGGTTAGGGCTCGGTTTAGGGAACGGGTTAGGATTAGGGTACGCGTTAGGGTTAGGGTAGGGGTTAGGGTTAGGGTACGCGTTAGGGTGAGGGTAGTTATTAAACCTATCCCACTCTCTAGATACCCCTTAGCACGTAAAGGAATATTATTTGGGGGTCCTGCCATGGAGAAGAGTTTAGACACGAGGAGAAGATAAGGAACACACCCATTATCAAGAAATCACATTAGGATTCTCTTTTTAACTTGTTCCTTAAAACACTAGTGCTTAGGAAATCTATTGGAGGCAGAAGCCGTCAACGGTAGCTTAGGGTTAGGGTTAGGGTTAGGGTGAGGGTAAGGGTACGGCTTAGGGTACGGGTTCAGGGAGGGGTTCGGGTAGGGCGTAGGGTATGGGTTAGGGTTAGGGTTAGGGTTAGTGTTAGGGTTAGGGCTCGGTTTAGGGTACGGGTTAGGATTAGGGTACGCGTTAGGGTTAGGGTAGGGGTTAGGGTTAGGGTACGCGTTAGGGTGAGGGTAGTTATTAAACCTCTCCCTCTCTCTAGATACCCCATAGCACGTAAAGGAATATTATTTGGGGGTCCAGCCATGGAGAAGAGTTTACACACGAGGAGAAGATAAGGAACACACCCATTATCAAGAAATCACATTAGGATTCTCTTTTTAACCTGTTCCTTAAAACACTAGTGCTTAGGAAATCTATTGGAGGCAGAAGCAGTCAAGGGTAGCGTAGGGTTAGGGTTAGGGTTAGGGTGAGGGTTAGGGTACGGCTTAGGGTACGGGTTCGGGGAGGGGTTCGGGTAGGGCGTAGGGTATGGGTTAGGGTGAGGGTTAGGGTTAGTGTTAGGGTTAGGGCTCGGTTTAGGGTACGGGTTAGGATTAGGGTACGCGTTAGGGTTAGGGTAGGGGTTAGGGTTAGGGTACGCTTTTGGGTGAGGGTAGTTATTAAACCTATCCCACTCTCTAGATACCCCTTAGCACGTAAAGGAATATTATTTGGGGGTCCAGCCATGGAGAAGAGTTTAGACAATAGGAGAAGATAAGGAACACACCCATTATCAAGAAATCACAATATGATTCTCTTTTTAAACTGTTCCTTAAAACACTAGTGCTTAGGAAATCTATTGGAGGCAGAAGCAGTCAAGGGTAGCTTAGGGTTAGGGTTAGGGTTAGGGTGAGGGTTAGGGTACGGCTTAGGGTACGGGTTCGGGGAAGGGTTCGGGTAGGGCGTAGGGTATGGGTTAGGGTTACGGTTAGGGTTAGTGTTTGGGTTAGGGCTCGGTTTAGGGTACGGGTTAGGATTAGGTTACGCGTTAGGGTTAGGGTAGGGGTTAGGGTTAGGGTACGCGATAGGGTGAGGTTAGTTATTAAACCTATCCCACTCTCTAGATACCCCTTAGCATGTAAAGGAATATTATTTGGGGGTCCAGCCATGGAGAAGAGTTTAGACACTAGGAGAAGATAAGGAATACACCCATTATCAAGAAATCACATTAGGATTCTCTTTTTAACCTGTTCCTTAAAACACTAGTGCTTAGGAAATCTATTGGAGGCAGAAGCCGTCAAGGGTAGCTTAGGGTTAGGGTTAGGGTTAGGGTGAGGGTTAGGGTACGGCTTAGGGTACGGGTTTGGGGAGGGGTTCGGGTAGGGCATAGGGGATGGGTTAGGGTTAGGGTTAGGGTTAGTGTTAGGGTTAGGGCTCGGTTTAGGGTACGGGTTAGGATTAGGGTACGCGTTAGGGTTAGGGTAGGGGTTAGGGTTAGGGTACGCGTTAGGGTGAGGGTAGTTATTAAACCTATCACACTCTCTAGATACCCCTTAGCACGTAAAGGAATATTATTTGGGGGTCCTGCCATGGAGAAGAGTTTAGACACGAGGAGAAGATAAGGAACACACCCATTATCAAGAAATCACATTAGGATTCTCTTTTTAACCTGTTCCTTAAAACACTAGTGCTTAGGAAATCTATTGGAGGCAGAAGCCGTCAAGGGTAGCTTAGGGTTAGGTTTAGGGTTAGGGTGAGGGTTAGGGTACGGCTTAGGGTACGAGTTCGGGGAGGGGTTCGGGTAGGGCGTAGGGTATGGGTTAGGGTGAGGGTTAGGGTTAGTGTTAGGGTTAGGGCTCGGTTTATGGTACGGGTTAGGATTAGGGTACGCGTTAGTGTTAGGGTAGGGGTTAGGGTTAGGGTACGCGATAGGGTGAGGTTAGGTATTAAACCTATCCCACTCTATAGATACCCCTTAGCATGTAAAGGAATATTATTTGGGGGTCCAGCCATGGAGAAGAGTTTAGACACTAGGAGAAGATAAGGAACACACCCATTATCAAGAAATCACATTAGGATTCTCTTTTTAACCTGTTCCTTAAAACACTAGTGCTTAGGAAATCTATTGGAAGCAGAAGCCGTCAAGGGTAGCTTAGGGTTAGGGTTAGGGTTAGGGTGAGGGTTAGGGTACGGCTTAGGGTACGGGTTCAGGGAGGGGTTCGTGTAGGGCGTAGGGTATGGGTTAGGGTTAGGGTTAGGGTTAGTGTTAGGGTTAGGGCTCGGTTTAGGGTACGGGTTAGGATTAGGGTACGCGTTAGTGTTAGGGTAGGGGTTAGGGTTAGGGTACGCGTTAGGGTGAGGGTAGTTATTAAACCTATCACACTCTCTAGATACCCCTAAGCACGTAAAGGAATATTATTTGGGGGTCCTGCCATGGAGAAGAGTTTAGACACTAGGAGAAGATAAGGAACACACCCATTATCAAGAAATCACATTAGGATTCTCTTTTTAACCTGTTCCTTAAAACACTAGTGCTTAGGAAATCTATTGGAGACAGAAGCAGTCAAGGGTAGAATAGGGTTAGGGTTAGGGTTAGGGTAAGGGTTAGGGTACGGCTTAGGGTACGGGTTCGGTGAGGGGTTCGGGTAGGGCGTAGGGTATGGGTTAGGGTGAGGGTTAGGGTTAGTGTTAGGGTTAGGGCTCGGTTTAGGGTATGGGTTAGGATTAGGGTACGCGTTAGGGTTAGGGTAGGGGTTAGGGTTAGGGTACGCTTTTGGGTGAGGGTAGTTATTAAACCTATCCCACTCTCTAGATACCCCTTAGCACGTAAAGGAATATTATTTGGGGGTCCAGCCATGGAGAAGAGTTTAGACACTAGGAGAAGATAAGGAACACACCCATTATCAAGAAATCACATTAGGATTCTCTTTTTAACCTGTTCCTTAAAACACTAGTGCTTAGGAAATCTATTGGAGGCAGAAGCAGTCAAGGGGAGCTTAGGGTTAGGGTTAGGGTTAGATTGAGTGTTAGGGTACGGCTTAGGGTACGGGTTCGGGGAGGGGTTCGGGTAGGGCGTAGGGTATGGTTTAGGGTTAGGGTTAGGGTTAGTGTTAGGGTTAGGGCTCGGTTTAGGGTACGGGTTAGGATTAGGGTACGCGTTAGTGTTAGGGTAGGGGTTAGGGTTAGGGTACGTGTTAGGGTGAGGGTAGTTATTAAACCTCTCCCTCTCTCTGGATACCCCTTAGCACGTAAAGGAATATTATTTGGGGGTCCAGCCATGGAGAAGATTTTAGACACTAGGAGAAGATAAGGAACACACCCATTATCACGAAATCACATTAGGATTCTCTTTTTAACCTGTTCCTTAAAACACTAGTGCTTAGGAAATCTATTGGAGGCAGAAGCAGTCAAGGGTAGCTTAGGGTTAGGGTTAGGGTTAGGGTGAGGGTTAGGGTATGGCGTAGGGTACGGTTTGGGAGAGGGGTACGGGTAGGGCGTAGGGTATGGGTTAGGGTTAGGGTTAGGGTTAGTGTTACGGTTAGGGCTCGGTTTAGGTTATGGGTTAGGATTAGGGTACGCGTTAGGGTTAGGTTAGGGGTTAGGGTTAGGGTACGTGTTAGGGTGAGGGTAGTTATTAAACCTATCACACTCTCTAGATACCCCTTAGCACGTAAAGGAATATTATTTGGGGGTCCAGCCATGGAGAAGAGTTTAGACACGAGGAGAAGATAAGGAACACACCCATTATCAAGAAATCACATTAGGATTCTCTTTTTAAGCTCTTCCTTACAACACTAGTGCTTAGGAAATCTGTTGGAGGCAGAAGCCTTCAAGGGTAGCTTAGGGTTAGGGTTAGGGTTAGGGTACGGCTTAGGGTACGGGTTCGGGGAGGGGTTCGGGTAGGGCGTAGGGTATGGTTTAGGGTTAGGGTTAGGGTTAGTGTTAGGGTTAGGGCTCGGTTTAGGGTACGGGTTAGGATTAGGGTACGCGTTAGTGTTAGGGTAGGGGTTAGGGTTAGGGTACGCGTTAGGGTGAGGGTAGTTATTAAACCTCTCCCTCTCTCTAGATACCCCTTAGCACGTAAAGGAATATTATTTGGGGGTCCAGCCATGGAGAAGATTTTAGACACTAGGAGAAGATAAGGAACACACCCATTATCACGAAATCACATTAGGATTCTCTTTTTAACCTGTTCCTTAAAACACTAGTGCTTAGGAAATCTATTGGAGGCAGAAGCAGTCAAGGGTAGCTTAGGGTTAGGGTTAGGGTTAGGGTGAGGGTTAGGGTATGGCGTAGGGTACGGCTTTGGGGAGGGGTTCGGGTAGGGCATAGGGTATGGTTTAGGGTTAGGGTTAGGGTTAGTGTTAGGGTTAGGGCTCGGTTTAGGGAACGGGTTAGGATTAGGGTACGCGTTAGGGTTAGGGTAGGGGTTAGGGTTAGGGTACGCGTTAGGGTGAGGGTAGTTATTAAACCTATCCCACTCTCTAGATACCCCTTAGCACGTAAAGGAATATTATTTGGGGGTCCTGCCATGGAGAAGAGTTTAGACACGAGGAGAAGATAAGGAACACACCCATTATCAAGAAATCACATTAGGATTCTCTTTTTAACCTGTTCCTTAAAACACTAGTGCTTAGGAAATCTATTGGAGGCAGAAGCCGTCAACGGTAGCTTAGGGTTAGGGTTAGGGTTAGGGTGAGGGTAAGGGTACGGCTTAGGGTACGGGTTCAGGAAGGGGTTCGGGTAGGGCGTAGGGTATGGGTTAGGGTTAGGGTTAGGGTTAGTGTTAGGGTTAGGGCTCGGTTTAGGGTACGGGTTAGGATTAGGGTACGCGTTAGGGTTAGGGTAGGGGTTAGGGTTAGGGTACGCGTTAGGGTGAGGGTAGTTATTAAACCTATCCCTATCTCTAGATACCCCTTAGCACGTAAAGGAATATTATTTGGGGGTCCAGCCATGGAGAAGAGTTTACACACGAGGAGAAGATAAGGAACACACCCATTATCAAGAAATCACATTAGGATTCTCTTTTTAACCTGTTCCTTAAAACACTAGTGCTTAGGAAATCTATTGGAGGCAGAAGCAGTCAAGGGTAGCGTAGGGTTAGGGTTAGGGTTAGGGTGAGGGTTAGGGTACGGCTTAGGGTACGGGTTCGGGGAGGGGTTCGGGTAGGGCGTAGGGTATGGGTTAGGGTGAGGGTTAGGGTTAGTGTTAGGGTTAGGGCTCGGTTTAGGGTACGGGTTAGGATTAGGGTACGCGTTAGGGTTAGGGTAGGGGTTAGGGTTAGGGTACGCTTTTGGGTGAGGGTAGTTATTAAACCTATCCCACTCTCTAGATACCCCTTAGCACGTAAAGGAATATTATTTGGGGGTCCAGCCATGGAGAAGAGTTTAGACAATAGGAGAAGATAAGGAACACACCCATTATCAAGAAATCACAATATGATTCTCTTTTTAAACTGTTCCTTAAAACACTAGTGCTTAGGAAATCTATTGGAGGCAGAAGCAGTCAAGGGTAGCTTAGGGTTAGGGTTAGGGTTAGGGTGAGGGTTAGGGTACGGCTTAGGGTACGGGTTCGGGGAAGGGTTCGGGTAGGGCGTAGGGTATGGGTTAGGGTTACGGTTAGGGTTAGTGTTTGGGTTAGGGCTCGGTTTAGGGTACGGGTTAGGATTAGGTTACGCGTTAGGGTTAGGGTAGGGGTTAGGGTTAGGGTACGCGATAGGGTGAGGTTAGTTATTAAACCTATCCCACTCTCTAGATACCCCTTAGCATGTAAAGGAATATTATTTGGGGGTCCAGCCATGGAGAAGAGTTTAGACACTAGGAGAAGATAAGGAATACACCCATTATCAAGAAATCACATTAGGATTCTCTTTTTAACCTGTTCCTTAAAACACTAGTGCTTAGGAAATCTATTGGAGGCAGAAGCCGTCAAGGGTAGCTTAGGGTTAGGGTTAGGGTTAGGGTGAGGGTTAGGGTACGGCTTAGGGTACGGGTTTGGGGAGGGGTTCGGGTAGGGCATAGGGGATGGGTTAGGGTTAGGGTTAGGGTTAGTGTTAGGGTTAGGGCTCGGTTTAGGGTACGGGTTAGGATTAGGGTACGCGTTAGGGTTAGGGTAGGGGTTAGGGTTAGGGTACGCGTTAGGGTGAGGGTAGTTATTAAACCTATCACACTCTCTAGATACCCCTTAGCACGTAAAGGAATATTATTTGGGGGTCCTGCCATGGAGAAGAGTTTAGACACGAGGAGAAGATAAGGAACACACCCATTATCAAGAAATCACATTAGGATTCTCTTTTTAACCTGTTCCTTAAAACACTAGTGCTTAGGAAATCTATTGGAGGCAGAAGCCGTCAAGGGTAGCTTAGGGTTAGGTTTAGGGTTAGGGTGAGGGTTAGGGTACGGCTTAGGGTACGAGTTCGGGGAGGGGTTCGGGTAGGGCGTAGGGTATGGGTTAGGGTGAGGGTTAGGGTTAGTGTTAGGGTTAGGGCTCGGTTTATGGTACGGGTTAGGATTAGGGTACGCGTTAGTGTTAGGGTAGGGGTTAGGGTTAGGGTACGCGATAGGGTGAGGTTAGGTATTAAACCTATCCCACTCTATAGATACCCCTTAGCATGTAAAGGAATATTATTTGGGGGTCCAGCCATGGAGAAGAGTTTAGACACTAGGAGAAGATAAGGAACACACCCATTATCAAGAAATCACATTAGGATTCTCTTTTTAACCTGTTCCTTAAAACACTAGTGCTTAGGAAATCTATTGGAAGCAGAAGCCGTCAAGGGTAGCTTAGGGTTAGGGTTAGGGTTAGGGTGAGGGTTAGGGTACGGCTTAGGGTACGGGTTCAGGGAGGGGTTCGTGTAGGGCGTAGGGTATGGGTTAGGGTTAGGGTTAGGGTTAGTGTTAGGGTTAGGGCTCGGTTTAGGGTACGGGTTAGGATTAGGGTACGCGTTAGTGTTAGGGTAGGGGTTAGGGTTAGGGTACGCGTTAGGGTGAGGGTAGTTATTAAACCTATCACACTCTCTAGATACCCCTAAGCACGTAAAGGAATATTATTTGGGGGTCCTGCCATGGAGAAGAGTTTAGACACTAGGAGAAGATAAGGAACACACCAATTATCAAGAAATCACATTAGGATTCTCTTTTTAACCTGTTCCTTAAAACACTAGTGCTTAGGAAATCTATTGGAGACAGAAGCAGTCAAGGGTAGAATAGGGTTAGGGTTAGGGTTAGGGTAAGGGTTAGGGTACGGCTTAGGGTACGGGTTCGGTGAGGGGTTCGGGTAGGGCGTAGGGTATGGGTTAGGGTGAGGGTTAGGGTTAGTGTTAGGGTTAGGGCTCGGTTTAGGGTATGGGTTAGGATTAGGGTACGCGTTAGGGTTAGGGTAGGGGTTAGGGTTAGGGTACGCTTTTGGGTGAGGGTAGTTATTAAACCTATCCCACTCTCTAGATACCCCTTAGCACGTAAAGGAATATTATTTGGGGGTCCAGCCATGGAGAAGAGTTTAGACACTAGGAGAAGATAAGGAACACACCCATTATCAAGAAATCACATTAGGATTCTCTTTTTAACCTGTTCCTTAAAACACTAGTGCTTAGGAAATCTATTGGAGGCAGAAGCAGTCAAGGGGAGCTTAGGGTTAGGGTTAGGGTTAGATTGAGTGTTAGGGTACGGCTTAGGGTACGGGTTCGGGGAGGGGTTCGGGTAGGGCGTAGGGTATGGTTTAGGGTTAGGGTTAGGGTTAGTGTTAGGGTTAGGGCTCGGTTTAGGGTACGGGTTAGGATTAGGGTACGCGTTAGTGTTAGGGTAGGGGTTAGGGTTAGGGTACGTGTTAGGGTGAGGGTAGTTATTAAACCTCTCCCTCTCTCTAGATACCCCTTAGCACGTAAAGGAATATTATTTGGGGGTCCAGCCATGGAGAAGATTTTAGACACTAGGAGAAGATAAGGAACACACCCATTATCACGAAATCACATTAGGATTCTCTTTTTAACCTGTTCCTTAAAACATTAGTGCTTAGGAAATCTATTGGAGGCAGAAGCAGTCAAGGGTAGCTTAGGGTTAGGGTTAGGGTTAGGGTGAGGGTTAGGGTATGGCGTAGGGTACGGTTTGGGAGAGGGGTACGGGTAGGGCGTAGGGTATGGGTTAGGGTTAGGGTTAGGGTTAGTGTTACGGTTAGGGCTCGGTTTAGGTTATGGGTTAGGATTAGGGTACGCGTTAGGGTTAGGTTAGGGGTTAGGGTTAGGGTACGTGTTAGGGTGAGGGTAGTTATTAAACCTATCACACTCTCTAGATACCCCTTAGCACGTAAAGGAATATTATTTGGGGGTCCAGCCATGGAGAAGAGTTTAGACACGAGGAGAAGATAAGGAACACACCCATTATCAAGAAATCACATTAGGATTCTCTTTTTAAGCTCTTCCTTACAACACTAGTGCTTAGGAAATCTGTTGGAGGCAGAAGCCTTCAAGGGTAGCTTAGGGTTAGGGTTAGGGTTAGGGTGAGGGTTAGGGTACGGCTTAGGGTACGGGTTCGGGGAGGGGTTCGGGTAGGGCGTAGGGTATGGTTTAGGGTTAGGGTTAGGGTTAGTGTTAGGGTTAGGGCTCGGTTTAGGGTACGGGTTAGGATTAGGGTACGCGTTAGTGTTAGGGTAGGGGTTAGGGTTAGGGTACGCGTTAGGGTGAGGGTAGTTATTAAACCTCTCCCTCTCTCTAGATACCCCTTAGCACGTAAAGGAATATTATTTGGGGGTCCAGCCATGGAGAAGATTTTAGACACTAGGAGAAGATAAGGAACACACCCATTATCACGAAATCACATTAGGATTCTCTTTTTAACCTGTTCCTTAAAACACTAGTGCTTAGGAAATCTATTGGAGGCAGAAGCAGTCAAGGGTAGCTTAGGGTTAGGGTTAGGGTTAGGGTGAGGTTTAGGGTATGGCGTAGGGTACGGTTTCGGAGAGGGGTACGGGTAGGGCGTAGGGTATGGGTTAGGGTTAGGGTTAGGGTTAGTGTTACGGTTAGGGCTCGGTTTAGGTTATGGGTTAGGATTAGGGTACGCGTTAGGGTTAGGTTAGGGGTTAGGGTTAGGGTACGTGTTAGGGTGAGGGTAGTTATTAAACCTATCACACTCTCTAGATACCCCTTAGCACGTAAAGGAATATTATTTGGGGGTCCAGCCATGGAGAAGAGTTTAGACACGAGGAGAAGATAAGGAACACACCCATTATCAAGAAATCACATTAGGATTCTCTTTTTAAGTTCTTCCTTAAAACACTAGTGCTTAGGAAATCTGTTGGAGGCAGAAGCCTTCAAGGGTAGCTTAGGGTTAGGGTTAGGGTTAGGGTGAGGGTTAGGGTACGGCTTAGGGTACGGGTTCAGGGAGGGGTTCGGGTAGGGCGTAGGGTATGGTTTAGGGTTAGGGTTAGGGTTAGTGTTAGGGTTAGGGCTCGGTTTAGGGTACGGGTTAGGATTAGGGTACGCGTTAGTTTTAGGGTACGGGTTAGGATTAGGGTACGCGTTAGGGTTAGGGTAGGGGTTAGGGTTAGGGTACGCGATAGGGTGAGGTTAGTTATTAAACCTATCCCACTCTCTAGATACCCCTTAGCATGTAAAGGAATATTATTTGGGGGTCCAGCCATGGAGAAGAGTTTAGACACTAGGAGAAGATAAGGAACACACCCATTATCAAGAAATCACATTAGGATTCTCTTTTTAACCTGTTCCTTAAAACACTAGTGCTTAGGAAATCTATTGGAGGCAGAAGCCATCAAGGGTACCTTAGGGTTAGGATTAGGGTTAGGGTGAGGGTTAGGGTACGGCTTAGGGTACGGGTTCGGGGAGGGGTTCGGGTAGGGCGTAGGGTATGGGTTAGGGTTAGGGTTAGGGTTAGTGTTAGGGTTAGGACTCCGTTTAGGGTACGGGTTAGGATTAGGGTATGCGTTAGGGTTAGGGTAGTTATTAAACCTATCCCACTCTCTAGATACCCCTTAGCACGTAAAGGAATATTATTTGGGGGTCCAGCCATGGAGAAGAGTTTAGACACGAGGAGAAGATAAGGAACACACCCCTTATCAAGAAATCACATTAAGATTCTCTTTTTAACATGTTCCTTAAAACACTAGTGCTTAGGAAATCTATTGGAGGCAGAAGCAGTCAAGGGTAGCTTAGGGTTAGGGTTAGGGTTAGGGTGAGGGTTAGGGTATGGCTTAGGGTACGGGTTCGGGGAGGGGATCGGGTAGGGCGTAGGGTATGTGTTAGGGTTAGGGTTAGGGTTAGTGTTAGGGTTAGGGCTCGGTTTAGGGTACGGGTTAGTATTAGGGTACGCGTTCGGGTTAGGGTAGGGGTTAGGGTTAGGGTACGCGTTAGGGTGAGGGTAGTTATTAAACCTATCCCACTCTCTAGATACCCCTTAGCACGTAAAGGAATATTATTTGGGGGTCCAGCCATGGAGAAGAGTTTAGACACGAGGAGAAGATAAGGAACACACCCATTATCAAGAAATCACATTAGGATTCTCTTTTTAACCTGTTCCTTAAAACACTAGTGCTTAGGAAATCTATTGGAGGCAGAAGCAGTCAAGGGTAGAATAGGGTTAGGGTTAGGGTTAGGGAAAGGGTTAGGGTACGGCTTAGGGTACGGGTTCGGTGAGGGGTTCGGGTAGGGCGTAGGGTATGGGTTAGGGTGAGGGTTAGGGTTAGTGTTAGGGTTAGGGCTCGGTTTAGGGTATGGGTTAGGATTAGGGTACGCGTTAGGGTTAGGGTAGGGGTTAGGGTTAGGGTACGCTTTTGGGTGAGGGTAGTTATTAAACCTATCCCACTCTCTAGATACCCCTTAGCACGTAAAGGAATATTATTTGGGGGTCCAGCCATGGAGAAGAGTTTAGACACTAGGAGAAGATAAGGAACACACCCATTATCACGAAATCACATTAGGATTCTCTTTTTAACCTGTTCCTTAAAACACTAGTGCTTAGGAAATCTATTGGAGGCAGAAGCAGTCAAGGGTAGCTTAGTGTTAGGGTTAGGGTTAGGGTGAGGGTTAGGTTATGGCTTAGGGTACGGGTTCGGGGAGGGGTTCGGGTAGGGCGTAGGGTATGGGTTATGGTTAGGCTTAGGGTTAGTGTTAGGGTTAGGGCTCGGTTTAGGGTACGGGTTAGTATTAGGGTACGCGTTAGGGTTAGGGTAGGGGTTAGGGTTAGGTTACGCGATAGGGTGAGGTTAGTTATTAAACCTATCCCACTATCTAGATACCCCTTAGCACGTAAAGGAATATTATTTGGGGGTCCAGCCATGGAGAAGAGTTTAGACACTAGGAGAATATAAGGAACACACCCATTATCAAGAAATCACATTAGGATTCTCTTTTTAACCTGTTCCTTAAAACACTAGTGCTTAGGAAATCTATTGGAGGCAGAAGCAGTCAAGGGGAGCTTAGGGTTAGGGTTAGGATTAGATTGAGTGTTAGGGTACGGCTTAGGGTACGGGTTCGGGGAGGGGTTCGGGTAGGGCGTAGGGTATGGTTTAGGGTTAGGGTTAGGGTTAGTGTTAGGGTTAGGGCTCGGTTTATGGTACGGGTTAGGATTAGGGTACGCGTTAGTGTTAGGGTAGGGGTTAGGGTTAGGGTACGCGTTAGGGTGAGGGTAGTTATTAAACCTCTCCCTCTCTCTAGATACCCCTTAGCACGTAAAGGAATATTATTTGGGGGTCCAGCCATGGAGAAGATTTTAGACACTACGAGAAGATAAGGAACACACCCATTATCACGAAATCACATTAGGATTCTCTTTTTAACCTGTTCCTTAAAACACTAGTGCTTAGGAAATCTATTGGAGGCAGAAGCAGTCAAGGGTAGCTTAGGGTTAGGGTTAGGTTTAGGGTGAGGGTTAGGGTATGGCTTAGGGTACGATTTCGGGGAGGGGTTCGGTTAGGGCGTAGGGTATGGGTTAGGGTTAGGGTTAGGGTTAGTGTTAGGATTAGGGCTCGGTGTAGGGTACGGGTTAGTATTAGGGTACGCGTTAGGGTTAGGGTAGGGGTTAGGGTTAGGGTACGCAATAGGGTGAGGTTAGTTATTAAACCTATCCCACTCTCTAGATACCCCTTAGCACGTAAAGGAATATTATTTGGGGGTCCAGCCATGGAGAAGAGTTTAGACACTAGGAGAAGATAAGGAACACACCCATTATCAAGAAATCACATTAGGATTCTCTTTTTAACCTGTTCCTTAAAACACTAGTGCTTAGGAAATCTATTGGAGGCAGAAGCCGTCAAGCGTAGCTTAGGGTTAGGGTTAGGGTTAGGGTGAGAGTTAGGGTACGGCTTAGGGTACGGGTTCAGTGAGGGGTTCGGGTAGGGCGTAGGGTATGGGTTAGGTTTAGGGTTAGGGTTAGTGTTAGGGTTAGGGCTCGGTTTAGGGTACGGGTTAGGATTAGTGTACGCGTTAGGGTTAGGGTAGGGGTTAGGGTTAGGGTACGCGTTAGAGTGAGGGTAGTTATTAAACCTATCACACTCTCTAGATACCCCTTAGCACGTAAAGGAATATTATTTGGGGATCCTGCCATGGAGAAGAGTTTAGACACGAGGAGAAGATAAGGAACACACCCATTATCAAGAAATCACATTAGGATTCTCTTTTTAACCTGTTCCTTAAAACACTAGTGCTTAGGAAATCTATTGGAGGCAGAAGCCGTCAAGGGCAGCTTAGGGTTAGGGTTAGGGTTAGGGTGAGGGTTAGGGTACGGCTTAGGGTACGGGTTTGGGTAGGGGTTCGGGTAGGGCATAGGGGATGGGTTAGGGTTAGGGTTAGGGTTAGTGTTAGGGTTAGGGCTCGGTTTAGGGTACGGGTTAGGATTAGGGTACGCGTTAGGGTTAGGGTAGCGGTTAGGGTTAGGGTACGCGTTAGGGTGAGGGTAGTTATTAAACCTATCCCACTCTCTAGATACCCCTTAGCACGTAAAGGAATATTATTTGGGGTTCCAGCCATGGAGAAGAGTTTAGACACTAGGAGAAGATAAGGAACACACCCATTATCACGAAATCACATTAGGATTCTCTTTTTAACCTGTTCCTTAAAACACTAGTGCTTAGGAAATCTATTGGAGGCAGAAGCCATCAAGGGTAGCTTAGGGTTAGGGTTAGGGTTAGGGTGAGAGTTAGGGTACGGCTTAGGGTACGGGTTCAGTGAGGGGTTCGGGTAGGGCGTAGGGTATGGGTTAGGGTTAGGGTTAGGGTTAGTGTTAGGGTTAGGGCTCGGTTTAGGGTACGGGTTAGGATTAGGGTACGCGTTAGGGTTAGGGTAGGGGTTAGGTTTAGGGTACGCGTTAGTGTGAGGGTAGTTATTAAACCTATCCCACTCTCTAGATACCCCTTAGCACGTAAAGGAATATTATTTGGGGGTCCAGCCATGGAGAAGAGTTTAGACACTAGGAGAAGATAAGGAACACACCCATTATCACGAAATCACATTAGGATTCTCTTTTTAACCTGTTCCTTAAAACACTAGTGCCTAGGAAATCTATTGGAGGCAGAAGCCGTCAAGGGCAGCTTAGGGTTAGGGTTAGGGTTAGGGTGAGGGTTAGGGTACGGCTTAGGGTACGGGTTTGGGGAGGGGTTCGGGTAGGGCATAGGGGATGGGTTAGGGTTAGGGTTAGGGTTAGTGTTAGGGTTAGGGCTCGGTTTAGGGTACGGGTTAGGATTAGGGTACGCGTTAGGGTTAGGGTAGCGGTTAGGGTTAGGGTACGCGTTAGGGTGAGGGTAGTTATTAAACCTATCCCACTCTCTAGATACCCCTTAGCACGTAAAGGAATATTATTTGGGGGTCCAGCCATGGAGAAGAGTTTAGACACTAGGAGAAGATAAGGAACACACCCATTATCACGAAATCACATTAGGATTCTCTTTTTAACCTGTTCCTTAAAACACTAGTGCTTAGGAAATCTCTTGGAGGCAGAAGCTGTCAAGGGTAGCTTAGGGTTAGGGTTAGGGTTAGGGTGAGAGTTAGGGTACGGCTTAGGGTACGGGTTCAGTGAGGGGTTCGGGTAGGGCGTAGGGTATGGGTTAGGGTTAGGGTTAGTGTTAGGGTTAGGGCTCGATTTAGGGTACGGGTTAGGATTAGGGTACGCGTTAGGGTTATGGTAGGGGTTAGGGTTAGGGTACGCGTTAGTGTGAGGGTAGTTATTAAACCTATCCCACTCTCTAGATACCCCTTAGCACGTAAAGGAATATTATTTGGGGGTCCAGCCATGGAGAAGAGTTTAGACACTAGGAGAAGATAAGGAACACACCCATTATCACGAAATCACATTAGGATTCTCTTTTTAACCTGTTCCTTAAAACACTAATGCTTAGGAAATCTATTGGAGGCAGAAGCAGTCAAGGGTAGCTTAGGGTTAGGGTTAGGGTTAGGGTAAGTGTTAGGGTACGGCTTAGGGTACGGGTTCGGTGAGGGGTTCGGGTAGGGCGTAGGGTATGGGTTAGGGTTAGGGTTAGGGTTAGTGTTAGGGTTAGGGCTCGGTTTAGGGTACGGGTTAGGATTAGGGTACGCGTTCGGGTTAGGGTAGGGGTTAGGGTTAGGGTACGCGTTAGAGTGAGGGTAGTTATTAAACCTATCCCACTCTCTAGATACCCCTTAGCACGTAAAGGAATATTATTTGGGGATCCTGCCATGGAGAAGAGTTTAGACACGAGGAGAAGATAAGGAACACACCCATTATCAAGAAATCACATTAGGATTCTCTTTTTAACCTGTTCCTTAAAACACTAGTGCTTAGGAAATCTATTGGAGGCAGAAGCCGTCAACGGTAGCTTAGGGTTAGGGTTAGGGTTAGGGTGAGGGTTAGGGTACCGCTTAGGGTACGGGTTCGGGGAGGGGTTCGGGTAGGGCGTAGGGTATGGGTTAGGGTTAGGGTTAGGGTTAGTGTTAGGGTTAGGGCTCGGTTTAGGGTACGGGTTAGGATTAGGGTACACGTTAGGGTTAGGTTAGGGGTTAGGGTTAGTGTACGCGTTAGGGTGAGGGTAGTTATTAAACCTATCCCACTCTCTAGATACCCCTTAGCACGTAAAGGAATATTATTTGGGGGTCCAGCCATGGAGAAGAGTTTAGACACGAGGAGAAGATAAGGAACACACCCCTTATCAAGAAATCACATTAGGATTCTCTTTTTAACCTGTTCCTTAAAACACTAGTGCTTAGGAAATCTATTGGAGGCAGAAGCCGTCAAGGGCAGCTTAGGGTTAGGGTTAGGGTTAGGGAGAGGGTTAGGGTACGGCTTAGGGTACGGGTTTGGGTAGGGGTTCGGGTAGGGCATAGGGGATGGGTTAGGGTTAGGTTTAGGGTTAGTGTTAGGGTTAGGGCTCGGTTTAGGGTACGGGTTAGGATTAGGGTACGCGTTAGGGTTAGGGTAGCGGTTAGGGTTAGAGTATGCGTTAGGGTGAGGTTAGTTATTAAACCTATCCCAATCTCTAGATACCCCTTAGCACGTAAAGGAATATTATTTGGGGGTCCAGCCATGGAGAAGAGTTTAGACACGAGGAGAAGATAAGGAACACACCCATTATCAAGAAATCACATTAGGATTCTCTTTTTAACCTGTTCCTTAAAACACTAGTGCTTAGGAAATCTATTGGAGGCAGAAGCAGTCAAGGGTAGCTTAGGGTTAGGGTTAGGGTTAGGGTGAGGGTTAGGGTACGGCTTAGGGTACGGGTTCGGGGAGGGGTTCCGGTAGGGCGTAGGGTATGGGTTAGGGTGAGGGTTAGGGTTAGTGTTAGGGTTAGGGCTCGGTTTAGGTTACGGGTTAGGATTAGGTTACGCGTTAGGGTTAGGGTAGGGGTTAGGGTTAGGGTACGCGTTAGGGTGAGGGTAGTTATTAAACCTATCACACTCTCTAGATACCCCTTAGCACGTAAAGGGATATTATTTGGGGGTCCAGCCATGGAGAAGAGTTTAGACACGAGGAGAAGATAAGGAACACACCCGTTATCAAGAAATCACATTAGGATTCTCTTTTTAACCTGTTCCTTAAAACACTAGTGCTTAGGAAATCTATTGGAGGCAGAAGCCGTCAAGGGTAGCTTAGGGTTAGGGTTAGGTTTAGGGTGAGGGTTAGGGTATGGCTTAGGGTACGGGTTTGGGGAGGGGTTCGGGTAGGGCATAGGGGATGGGTTTGGGTTAGGGTTAGGGTTAGTGTTCGGGTTAGGGCTCGGTTTAGGGTACGGGTTAGGATTAGGGTACGCGTTAGGGTTAGGGTAGGGGTTAGGGTTAGGGTACGCGTTAGGGTGAGGGTAGTTATTAAACCTAGCACACTCTCTAGATACCCCTTAGCACGTAAAGGAATATTATTTGGGGGTTCAGCCATGGAGAAGAGTTTCGACACTAGGAGAAGATAAGGAACACACCCATTATCAAGAAATCACATTAGGATTCTCTTTTTAACCTGTTCCTTAAAACACTAGTGCTTAGGAAATCTATTGGAGGCAGAAGCAGTCAAGGGTAGCTTAGGGTTAGGGTTAGGGTTAGATTGAGGGTTAGGGTATGGCTTAGGGTACGGGTTCGGGGAGGGGTTCGGGTAGGGCGTAGGGTATGGGTTAGGGTTAGGGTTAGGGTTAGTGTTAGGGTTAGGGCTCCGTTTAGGGTAAGGGTTAGGATTAGGGTACGCGTTAGGGTTAGGGTAGGGGTTAGGGTTAGGGTACGCGTTAGGGTGAGGGTAGTTTTTAAACCTCTCCCTCTCTCTAGATACCCCATAGCACGTAAAGGAATATTATTTGGGTGTCCAGCCATGGAGAAGAGTTTAGACACTAGGAGAAGATGAGGAACACACCCATTATCAAGAAATCACATTAGGATTCTCTTTTTAACCTGTTCCTTAAAACACTAGTGCTTAGGAAATCTATTGGAGGCAGAAGCCGTCAAGGGTAGCTTAGGGTTAGGGTTAGGGTTAGGGTGAGGGTTAGGGTACGGCTTAGGGTACGGGTTCAGGGAGGGGTTCGGGTAGGGCGTAGGGTATGGGTTAGGGTGAGGGTTAGGGTTAGTGTTAGGGTTAGGTCTCGGTTTAGGGTACGGGTTAGGATTAGGGGACGCGTTAGGGTTAGGGCAGGGGTTAGGGTTAGGTTACGCGTTAGGGTGAGGGTAGTTATTAAACCTATCCCACTCTCTAGATACCCCTTAGCAAGTAAAGGAATATTATTTGGGGGTCCAGCCATGGAGAAGAGTTTAGACACGAGGAGAAGATAAGGAACACACCCCTTATCAAGAAATCACATTAGGATTCTCTTTTTAACCTGTTCCTTAAAACACTAGTGCTTAGGAAATCTATTGGAGGCAGAAGCAGTCAAGGGTAGCTTAGGGTTAGGGTTAGGGTTAGGGTGAGGGTTAGGGTACGGCTTAGGGTACGGGTTCGGGGAGGGGTTCGTGTAGGGCGTAGGGTATGGGTTAGGTTTAGGGTTAGGGTTAGTGTTAGGGTTAGGGCTCGGTTTACGGTATGGGTTAGGATTAGGGTACACGTTAGTGTTAGGGTAGGGGTTAGGGTTAGGGTACGCGATATGGTGAGGTTAGTTATTAAACCTATCCCACTCTCTAGATACCCCTTAGCATGTAAAGGAATATTATTTGGGGGTCCAGCCATGGAGAAGAGTTTAGACACTAGGAGAAGATAAGGAACACACCCATTATCAAGAAATCACATTAGGATTCTCTTTTTAACCTGTTCCTTAAAACACTAGTGCTTAGGAAATCTATTGGAGGCAGAAGCAGTCAAGGGTAGCTTAGGGTTAGGGTTAGGGTTAGGGTGAGGGTTAGGGTACGGCTTAGGGTACGGGTTCCGGGAGGGGTTTGGGTAGGGCGTAGGGTATGGGTTAGGGTGAGGGTTAGGGTTAGTGTTAGGGTTAGGGCTCGGTTTAGGTTACGGGTTAGGATTAGGGTACGCGTTAGGGTTAGGGTAGGGGTTAGGGTTAGGGTACGCTTTTGGGTGAGGGTAGTTATTAAACCTATCCCACTCTCTAGATACCCCTTAGCACGTAAAGGAATATTATTTGGGGGTCCAGCCATGGAGAAGAGTTTAGACACTAGGAGAAGATAAGGAACACACCCATTATCAAGAAATCACAATATGATTCTCTTTTTAAACTGTTCCTTAAAACACTAGTGCTTAGGAAATCTATTGGAGGCAGAAGCAGTCAAGGGGAGCTTAGGGTTAGGGTTAGGGTTAGGGTGAGGGTTAGGGTACGGCTTAGGGTACGGGTTCGGGGAGGGGTTCGGGTAGGGCGTAGGGTATGGGTTAGGGTTAGGGTTAGGGTTAGTGTTAGGGTTAGGGCTCGGTTTAGGGTACGGGTTAGGATTAGGGTACGCGTTAGTGTTAGGGTAGGGGTTAGGGTTAGGGTACGCGATAGGGTGAGGTTAGTTATTAAACCTATCCCACTCTCTAGATACCCCTTAGCATGTAAAGGAATATTATTTGGGGGTCCAGCCATGGAGAAGAGTTTAGACACTAGGAGAAGATAAGGAACACACCCATTATCAAGAAATCACATTAGGATTCTCTTTTTAACCTGTTCCTTAAAACACTAGTGCTTAGGAAATCTATTGGAGGCAGAAGCAGTCAAGGGTAGCTTAGGGTTAGGGTTAGGGTTAGGGTGAGGGTTAGGGTACGGCTTAGGGTACGGGTTCCGGGAGGGGTTTGGGTAGGGCGTAGGGTATGGGTTAGGGTGAGGGTTAGGGTTAGTGTTAGGGTTAGGGCTCGGTTTAGGTTACGGGTTAGGATTAGGGTACGCGTTAGGGTTAGGGTAGGGGTTAGGGTTAGGGTACGCTTTTGGGTGAGGGTAGTTATTAAACCTATCCCACTCTCTAGATACCCCTTAGCACGTAAAGGAATATTATTTGGGGGTCCAGCCATGGAGAAGAGTTTAGACACTAGGAGAAGATAAGGAACACACCCATTATCAAGAAATCACAATATGATTCTCTTTTTAAACTGTTCCTTAAAACACTAGTGCTTAGGAAATCTATTGGAGGCAGAAGCAGTCAAGGGGAGCTTAGGGTTAGGGTTAGGGTTAGGGTGAGGGTTAGGGTACGGCTTAGCGTACGGGTTCGGGGAGGGGTTCGGGTAGGGCGGAGGGTATGGGTTAGGGTTAGGGTTAGGGTTAGTGTTAGGGTTAGGGCTCGGTTTAGGGTACGGGTTAGGATTAGGGTACGCGTTAGTGTTAGGGTAGGGGTTAGGGTTAGGGTATGCGATAGGGTGAGGTTAGTTATTAAACCTATCCCACTCTCTAGATACCCCTTAGCATGTAAAGGAATATTATTTGGGGGTCCAGCCATGGAGAAGAATTTAGACACTAGGAGAAGATAAGGAACACACCCATTATCAAGAAATCACATTAGGATTCTCTTTTTAACCTGTTCCTTAAAACACTAGTGCTTAGGAAATCTATTGGAGGCAGAAGCAGTCAAGGGTAGCTTAGGGTTAGGGTTAGGGTTAGATTGAGGGTTAGGGTATGGCTTAGGGTACGGGTTCGGGGAGGGGTCCGGGTAGGGCGTAGGGTATGGGTTAGGGTTAGGGTTAGGGTTAGTGTTAGGGTTAGGGCTCGGTTTAGGGTACGGGTTAGGATTAGGGTACGCGTTAGGGTTAGGGTAGGGGTTAGGTTTAGGGTACGCGTTAGGGTGAGGGTAGTTATTAAACCTCTCCCTCTCTCTAGATACCCCATAGCACGTAAAGGAATATTATTTGGGTGTCCAGCCGTGGAGAAGAGTTTAGACACTAGGAGAAGATGAGGAACACACCCATTATCAAGAAATCACATTAGGATTCTCTTTTTAACCTGTTCCTTAAAACACTAGTGCTTAGGAAATCTATTGGAGGCAGAAGCCGTCAAGGGTAGCTTAGGGTTAGGGTTAGGTTTAGGGTGAGGGTTAGGGTATGGCCTAGGGTACGGGTTTGGGGAGGGGTTCGGGTAGGGCATAGGGGATGGGTTAGGGTTAGGGTTAGGGTTAGTGTTAGGGTTAGGGCTCGGTTTAGGGTACGGGTTAGGATTAGGGTACGCGTTAGGGTTAGGGTAGGGGTTAGGGTTAGGGTACGCGTTAGGGTGAGGGTAGTTATTAAACCTATCACACTCTCTAGATACCCCTTAGCACGTAAAGGAATATTATTTGGGGGTTCAGCCATGGAGAAGAGTTTAGACACTAGGAGAAGATAAGGAACACACCCATTATCAAGAAATCACATTAGGATTCTCTTTTTAACCTGTTCCTTAAAACACTAGTGCTTAGGAAATCTATTGGAGGCAGAAGCAGTCAAGGGTAGCTTAGGGTTAGGGTTAGGGTTAGATTGAGGGTTAGGGTATGGCTTAGGGTACGGGTTCGGGGAGGGGTTCGGGTAGGGCGTAGGCTATGGGTTAGGGTTAGGGTTAGGGTTAGTGTTAGGGTTAGGGCTCGGTTTAGGGTACGGGTTACGATTAGGGTACGCGTTAGGGTTAGGGTAGGGGTTAGGGTTAGGGTACGCGTTAGGGTGAGGGTAGTTATTAAACCTATCCCACTCTCTAGATACCCCTTAGCACGTAAAGGAATATTATTTGGGGGTCCAGCCATGGAGAAGAGTTTAGACACGAGGAGAAGATAAGGAACACACCCCTTATCAAGAAATCACATTAGGATTCTCTTTTTAACCTGTTCCTTAAAACACTAGTGCTTAGGAAATCTATTGGAGGCAGAAGCAGTCAAGGGTAGCTTAGGGTTAGGGTTAGGGTTAGGGTGAGGGTTAGGGTACGGCTTAGGGTACGGGTTCGGGGAGGGGTTTGGGTAGGGCGTAGGGTATGGGTTAGGGTGAGGGTTAGGGTTAGTGTTAGGGTTAGGGCTCGGTTTAGGGTACGGGTTAGGATTAGGGTACGCGTTAGGGTTAGGGTAGGGGTTAGGGTTAGGGTACGCTTTTGGGTGAGGGTAGTTATTAAACCTATCCCACTCTCTAGATACCCCTTAGCACGTAAAGGAATATTATTTGGGGGTCCAGCCATGGAGAAGAGTTTAGACACTAGGAGAAGATAAGGAACACACCCATTATCAAGAAATCACAATATGATTCTCTTTTTAAACTGTTGCTTAAAACACTAGTGCTTAGGAAATCTATTGGAGGCAGAAGCAGTCAAGGGGAGCTTAGGGTTAGGGTTAGGGTTAGGGTGAGGGTTAGGGTACGGCTTAGGGTACGGGTTCGTGGAAGGGTTCCGGTAGGGCGTAGGGTATGGGTTAGGGTGAGGGTTAGGGTTAGTGTTAGGGTTAGGGCTCGGTTTAGGGTAAGGGTTAGGATTAGGGTACGCGTTAGGGTTAGGGTAGGGGTTAGGGTTAGGGTACGCGTTAGGGTGAGGGTAGTTATTAAACCTCTCCCTCTCTCTAGATACCCCATAGCACGTAAAGGAATATTATTTGGGTGTCCAGCCATGGAGAAGAGTTTAGACAGTAGGAGAAGATGAGGAACACACCCATTATCAAGAAATCACATTAGGATTCTCTTTTTAACCTGTTCCTTAAAACACTAGTGCTTAGGAAATCTATTGGAGGCAGAAGCCGTCAAGGGTAGATTAGGGTTAGGGTTAGGGTTAGGGTGAGGGTTAGGGTACGGCTTAGGGTTCGGGTTCAGGGAGGGGTTCGGGTAGGGCGTAGGGTATGGGTTAGGGTGAGGGTTAGGGTTAGTGTTAGGGTTAGGGCTCGGTTTAGGGTACGGGTTAGGATTAGGGTACGCGTTAGTGTTAGGGTAGGGGTTAGGGTTAGGGTACGCGATAGGGTGAGGTTAGTTATTAAACCTATCCCACTCTCTAGATACCCCTTAGCATGTAAAGGAATATTATTTGGGGGTCCAGCCATGGAGAAGAGTTTAGACACTAGGAGAAGATAAGGAACACACCCATTATCACGAAATCACATTAGGATTCTCTTTTTAACCTGTTCCTTAAAACACTAGTGCTTAGGAAATCTATTGGAGGCAGAAGCAGTCAAGGGTAGCTTAGGGTTAGGGTTAGGGTTAGATTGAGTGTTAGGGTATGGCTTAGGGTACGGGTTCGGGGAGGGGTCCGGGTAGGGCGTAGGGTATGGGTTAGGGTTAGGGTTAGGGTTAGTGTTAGGGTTAAGGCTCGGTTTAGGGTACGGGTTAGGATTAGGGTACGCGTTAGGGTTAGGGTAGGGTTAGGTTTAGGGTACGCGTTAGGGTGAGGGTAGTTATTAAACCTCTCCCTCTCTCTAGATACCCCATAGCACGTAAAGGAATATTATTTGGGTGTCCAGCCATGGAGAAGAGTTTAGACACTAGGAGAAGATGAGGAACACACCCATTATCAAGAAATCACATTAGGATTCTCTTTTTAACCTGTTCCTTAAAACACTAGTGCTTAGGAAATCTATTGGAGGCAGAAGCCGTCAAGGGTAGCTTAGGGTTAGGGTTAGGTTTAGGGTGAGGGTTAGGGTATGGCTTAGGGTACGGGTTTGGGGAGGGGTTCGGGTAGGGCATAGGGGATGGGTTAGGGTTAGGGTTAGGGTTAGTGTTAGGGTTAGGGCTCGGTTTAGGGTACGGGTTAGAATTAGGGTACGCGTTAGGGTTAGGGTAGGGGTTAGGGTTAGGGTACGCGTTAGGGTGAGGGTAGTTATTAAACCTATCACACTCTCTAGATACCCCTTAGCACGTAAAGGAATATTATTTGGGGGTTCAGCCATGGAGAAGAGTTTAGACACTAGGAGAAGATAAGGAACACACCCATTATCAAGAAATCACATTAGGATTCTCTTTTTAACCTGTTCCTTAAAACACTAGTGCTTAGGAAATCTATTGGAGGCAGAAGCAGTCAAGGGTAGCTTAGGGTTAGGGTTAGGGTTAGATTGAGGGTTAGGGTATGGCTTAGGGTACGGGTTCGGGGAGGGGTTCGGGTAGGGCGTAGGGTATGGGTTAGGGTTAGGGTTAGTGTTAGGTTTAGGGCTCGGTTTAGGGTAAGGGTTAGGATTAGGGTACGCGTTAGGGTTAGGGTAGGGGTTAGGGTTAGGGTACGCGTTAGGGTGAGGGTAGTTATTAAACCTCTCCCTCTCTCTAGATACCCCATAGCACGTAAAGGAATATTATTTGGGTGTCCAGCCATGGAGAAGAGTTTAGACACTAGGAGAAGATGAGGAACACACCCATTATCAAGAAATCACATTAGGATTCTCTTTTTAACCTGTTCCTTAAAACACTAGTGCTTAGGAAATCTATTGGAGGCAGAAGCAGTCAAGGGTAGCTTAGGGTTAGGGTTAGGGTTAGGGTGAGTGTTAGGGTATGGCTTAGGGTACGGGTTCGGGGAGGGGTTCGTTTAGGGCGTAGGGTATGGGTTAGGGTTAGTGTTAGGGTTAGGGCTCGGTTTAGGGTACGGGTTAGGATTAGGGTACGCGTTAGTGTTAGGGTAGGGTTTAGGGTTAGGGTACGCGATAGGGTGAGGTTAGTTATTAAACCTATCCCACTCTCTAGATACGCCTTAGCATGTAAAGGAATATTATTTGGGGGTCCAGCCATGGAGAAGAGTTTAGACACTAGGAGAAGATAAGGAACACACCCATTATCAAGAAATCACATTAGGATTCTCTTTTTAACCTGTTCCTGAAAACCCTAGTGCTTAGGAAATCTATTGGAGGCAGAAGCAGTCAAGGGTAGCTTAGGGTTAGGGTTAGGGTTAGGGTGAGGGTTAGGGTATGGCTTAGGGTACGGGTTTGGGGAGGGGTTGGGTAGGGCATAGGGGATGGTTTAGGGTTAGGGTTAGGGTTAGTGTTAGGGTTAGGGCTCGGTTTAGGGTACGGGTTAAGATTAGGGTACGCGTTAGGGTTAGGGTAGGGGTTAGGGTTAGGGTACACGTTAGGGTGAGGGTAGTTATTAAACCTATCACACTCTCTAGATACCCCTTAGCACGTAAAGGAATATTATTTGGGGATCCTGCCATGGAGAAGAGTTTAGACACGAGGAGAAGATAAGGAACACACCCATTATCAAGAAATCACATTAGGATTCTCTTTTTAACCTGTTCCTTAAAACACTAGTGCTTAGGAAATCTATTGGAGGCAGAAGCCGTCAACGGTAGCTTAGGGTTAGGTTTAGGGTTAGGGTGAGGGTTAGGGTACGGCTTAGGGTACGGGTTCGGGGAGGGGTTCGGGTAGGGCGTAGGCTATGGGTTAGGGTTAGGGTTAGGGTTAGTGTTAGGGTTAGGGCTCGGTTTAGGGTACGGGTTACGATTAGGGTACGCGTTAGGGTTAGGGTAGGGGTTAGGGTTAGGGTACGCGTTAGGGTGAGGGTAGTTATTTAACCTATCCCACTCTCTAGATACCCCTTAGCACGTAAAGGAATATTATTTGGGGGTCCAGCCATGGAGAAGAGTTTAGACACGAGGAGAAGATAAGGAACACACCCCTTATCAAGAAATCACATTAGGATTCTCTTTTTAACCTGTTCCTTAAAACACTAGTGCTTAGGAAATCTATTGGAGGCAGAAGCAGTCAAGGGTAGCTTAGGGTTAGGGTTAGGGTTAGGGTGAGGGTTAGGGTACGGCTTAGGGTACGGGTTCGGGGAGGGGTTTGGGTAGGGCGTAGGGTATGGGTTAGGGTGAGGGTTAGGGTTAGTGTTAGGGTTAGGGCTCGGTTTAGGGTACGGGTTAGGATTAGGGTACGCGTTAGGGTTAGGGTAGGGGTTAGGGTTAGGGTACGCTTTTGGGTGAGGGTAGTTATTAAACCTATCCCACTCTCTAGATACCCCTTAGCATGTAAAGGAATATTATTTGGGGGTCCAGCCATGGAGAAGAGTTTAGACACTAGGAGAAGATAAGGAACACACCCATTATCAAGAAATCACAATATGATTCTCTTTTTAAACTGTTCCTTAAAACACTAGTGCTTAGGAAATCTATTGGAGGCAGAAGCAGTCAAGGGGAGCTTAGGGTTAGGGTTAGGGTTAGGGTGAGGGTTAGGGTACGGCTTAGGGTACGGGTTCGGGGAAGGGTTCCGGTAGGGCGTAGGGTATGGGTTAGGGTGAGGGTTAGGGTTAGTGTTAGGGTTAGGGCTCGGTTTAGAGTAAGGGTTAGGATTAGGGTACGCGTTAGGGTTAGGGTAGGGGTTAGGGTTAGGGTACGCGTTAGGGTGAGGGTAGTTATTAAACCTCTCCCTCTCTCTAGATACCCCATAGCACGTAAAGGAATATTATTTGGGTGTCCAGCCATGGAGAAGAGTTTAGACAGTAGGAGAAGATGAGGAACACACCCATTATCAAGAAATCACATTAGGATTCTCTTTTTAACCTGTTCCTTAAAACACTAGTGCTTAGGAAATCTATTGGAGGCAGAAGCCGTCAAGGGTAGATTAGGGTTAGGGTTAGGGTTAGGGTGAGGGTTAGGGTACGGCTTAGGGTATGGGTTCAGGGAGGGGTTCGGGTAGGGCGTAGGGTATGGGTTAGGGTGAGGGTTAGGGTTAGTGTTAGGGTTAGGGCTCGGTTTAGGGTACGGGTTAGGATTAGGGTACGCGTTAGTGTTAGGGTAGGGGTTAGGGTTAGGGTACGCGATAGGGTGAGGTTAGTTATTAAACCTATCCCACTCTCTAGATACCCCTTAGCATGTAAAGGAATATTATTTGGGGTCCAGCCATGGAGAAGAGTTTAGACACTAGGAGAAGATAAGGAACACACCCATTATCAAGAAATCACATTAGGATTCTCTTTTTAACCTGTTCCTTAAAACACTAGTGCTTAGGAAATCTATTGGAGGCAGAAGCAGTCAAGGGTAGCTTAGGGTTAGGGTTAGGGTTAGATGGAGGGTTAGGGTATGGCTTAGGGTACGGGTTCGGGGAGGGGTCCGGGTAGGGCGTAGGGTATGGGTTAGGGTTAGGGTTAGGGTTAATGTTAGGGTTAAGGCTCGGTTTAGGGTACGGGTTAGGATTAGGGTACGCGTTAGGGTTAGGGTAGGGGTTAGGTTTAGGGTACGCGTTAGGGTGAGGGTAGTTATTAAACCTCTCCCTCTCTCTAGATACCCCATAGCACGTAAAGGAATATTATTTGGGTGTCCAGCCATGGAGAAGAGTTTAGACACTAGGAGAAGATGAGGAACACACCCATTATCAAGAAATCACATTAGGATTCTCTTTTAACCTGTTCCTTAAAACACTAGTGCTTAGGAAATCTATTGGATGCAGAAGCCGTCAAGGGTAGCTTAGGGTTAGGATTAGGGTTAGGGTGAGGGTTAGGGTATGGCTTAGGGTACGGGTTTGGGGAGGGGTTGGGTAGGGCATAGGGGATGGTTTAGGGTTAGGGTTAGGGTTAGTGTTAGGGTTAGGGCTCGGTTTAGGGTACGGGTTAAGGTTAGGGTACGCGTTAGGGTTAGGGTAGGGGTTAGGGTTAGGGTACGCGTTAGGGTGAGGGTAGTTATTAAACCTCTCCCTCTCTCTAGATACCCCATAGCACGTAAAGAAATATTATTTGGGTGTCCAGCCATGGAGAAGAGTTTAGACACTAGGAGAAGATGAGGAACACACCCATTATCAAGAAATCACATTAGGATTCTCTTTTTAACCTGTTCCTTAAAACACTAGTGCTTAGGAAATCTATTGGAGGCAGAAGCAGTCAAGGGTAGCTTAGGG